>NW_008668714.1:0-8684 GCF_000695815.1 Acanthisitta chloris
TCACAGCCCCCGGGAGACACAGCACCCACCACAGGGCTCACAGCCCCCGGGAGACACAGCATCTACGACAGGGCTCAGAGCCTCTGGGAGACACAGCACCCACCACACAGGGCTCAGAGCCTCCGGGTGACACAGCATCCACCACAGGGCTCACAGCCTCCGGGAGATACAGCACCCGACACAAGGCTCAGAGCCTTGAAGGTCTCCAGCACCTGACACAGGACTCATAGTCTTGAGGGTCCCAACACCCACCACAGGGCTCAGAGCCTCCGGGTGACACAGCATCCACCACAGGGCTCACAGCCTCCGGGAGATACAGCACCCGACACAAGGCTCAGAGCCTTGAAGGTCTCCAGCACCTGACACAGGACTCATAGTCTTGAGGGTCCCAACACCCACCACAGGGCTCAGAGCCTCGAGGTTCCCAGCACCTGTCACAGGACTGGCAGGCTTGAGGTGCCTGGAGCAGCCAGCCGTGGGCCCTGCTGGGCTGGATAGGAGATGTCATCAGCAAGGACATGCTGGAGCCTCTGCTGAGTGCTCTGGGAGAGTCATAGTGTGGCAGTGCTGCAGAGGAGCACATCCCACCAAGGGAGGTGTGCTGTCCTGTGGAGCAGCCAGGGGCCCACAGTGCCAAAGCTTTGCACCTGTGTTGGTGCATGTTGGCCATGCAGCAGCTCTCCGGGAATTCCAACTTCTTAGCAGCCACTGCTGACCCTGGGGTACTGCTTGGCCACCCCAGTGTGGCAAGAGCCTTCCTTTCCTCTGGATGCTGCAGAAACTGCAGCAAACAGACCCAAGAAGTCCAAAGCCCTCCATGACTTTCATCCAGGCTAGAGTGAATTTGCTCTTCATGAGGAGCTTTAGCATGCCTGGAATATAAAGGCTTCGTATGGGGACTGATAAAGCAGCCCTCCATCCTCCTGAAGTGGAGAGAAACACCACCAAAAATACCCTGCATAGAAGAAAGGAGATATCCTCCATGAATGCGCTGAATAAAGTGGGATTCATCCAGGACCTTCTATCCCTGATCCCTGTGCGCTGAGTCCCTGTACACAGTTGTTGTCCTGGGCCAGGACCAGCCCTGTTGTCCAGTTCAGTTACTTCTGTAAGCCTTCAAATTGCTTAACAAATACCACACAAATGTTTAAACCCTGAGAATTTGTACTCTGGGCTCAAAATGTGATTTATCTTCATCTGTGACTGCAAGATTTATCAACCCAAATTAAGGGAATGGCTGCGCTCTTTAAAGTGTGGTTCTAGTCAGAAAAACCAACTGGAGTCTTCTCTCAGTGAGTTGGACACATGGCCAAACCAGAAGGGAAAAACTGAGAAACGTTTTTCTAAAAAAAAATTCCTTGGGTTTTTTGGTCGAAAATTCTTGAAGCATGGCTGAATTTAGAAACATTCGACCCACTGTGTGGCGAGCCAGGAGTCAGGAAAGGAATGGTGAAAATTCAGTCAGGTTTTTTTCCCTCTGTTCTTCATCAAAATTTTGTATTTTGATGCCATTTTTCATCCAAAAGTGCTGGCAAGGACTATGTGACACATCTGTCTAAGGAAGGCTGTCTGCAAACCTCCACCCCTGTGTAGTGAGGATGGGAGACGTCCCTGTGGATGCATTCACATGGGAATAAGAGTGGTTGTTCACATGCTCTGAGCAAACCTGCTAAAACATGGGATGTGAGGACTTAATCCTGGGCATATAGGGCTGCACTGGTAAATATGGCACCAATTCCTGCTAACAAACCCTGCCAACTCACAGCTCCAGTCATCGCTGCCATGCTTCTTCCTTTCTTCTGTGACACTGAGCTCCAAGGGGGAAGGCTGACTCTGCTGTGCCCTGAGAGCCACTGGAGCAATGCCAGGGAATCCCCTGGATTCAGGGAACATGGAGGTCATGGATTCAGAGAACATGGAATCCCTTCTACTCTCTTAAAAGCTCTTCAGTTCTATCTCCAAGGTGCAGGCCATGATCAGAAGGAGTGGTCCAAAAAAACCCCAAGTTCCAACTGGGTAAAACCTCAAACCAGACAGAGCAGATCAAGAAATACCAGAAGATGGACCATTGAGTAGGTGTCACCAGGATGCAGAGAAATGAACTTTGGCACCAGATGTCATTAAGCCAGAGCCATACGGTTAAATGCATCTTGTCTGGAGGTAGGAAGGCACAGAATATGGGTGTGGAGAAAGATTCCAGAAAGCAACAACCCCAGGAACTGGATTTGCTCTTGGCAGGAAGCATTTTTAGACCAAACTTACCTTGAAACCATGTTATTTGTCTGTCTGTGCAATTTCCCATCAAATTAAATGCAGGAAAGAAATCATGATGGGGCATTTTAGAGGTTTCCTTTGGACAGCATCAGAGCCTTTTGATCCAGTTTGAACCCACAGACTCTGTACATTCAGGTTATGTTGCCAAAAAAGAACAAAAGTTCCTTTTGGACTGGATAGTGGATGTGATCCTTTCCCAATAAGTGTGAGAAGAATGTTTTAATCCTCATCAACCTGCCTCCCCCAAGAAAATAATTTGTAATTAAGCCTTTTCTATGCAGTATTCAAGGGCACATAATGACAAGCATTTTCCTGCCTGGAAGTAGTGTGCTGTTAGACATTTCTGGCTACAGCTCTCAGCTTGGAGGTATGGAATAAAAATGTGACCTTTTATGCCCAGTGTCTTTGAAGCTGGGAAGGTCCCGATTTCAATCTCAGCAGCAAAGTGCACATCTAAGTCTTGATTTAAAAGGTCTGAAATTACTCTCATCATCTTCTCTGGCTGCTTGTCTCAGCCAGCCAGTCTCACCTCATCCTGCCTCACCTGGAGTCAGGCACAGGCAGCTGGATCCCATCCGCACCGCTGTCCCGGGCAGTCTGTGGGTGAGATCATCAGGGCCAGATGTCCTGAGGTGGGGGCTTGAGGGGCACTATCCCCCTCTCAGTACCCATGTCACATAGCATGGCCACTGGGGGATGGGATGAAGCCCCAGAACTGACTGTTTTGCAAGGCTGAGCCAGATCCCATGACGAGAGAGGAACCCCAGGAGACATCCTGGTTTCCCCTGCCACCACCAGCAATACATTCTACCTCCAAAGACCTGAGGGCAACCCCAACTCACCCTCTGTGATCCCCATGTGTCACCAGGGACACCTGGCATTACCTCTGCCTGTACTTGGCTGCATCACAGAGGATGCCAAGCTGCTGGCATCCTGCTGTCTCTGTCTCACACACTGTTTGGCACAGAAGCAGCAAAGGCCTGGGAAGATGTGCAGGGACCGGTTTGTGGGGGTGACTTCCCAAGCACTTTTAAGGAAGAAGAGATGATAAGCCTCCAACTGGCAGGTGGCTGCCAGAGAGCAGAGTTCCTGGCATTTGGAGTGCAATCTGCTCTCCACCAGGCAACATTAGCTGAAGGTGTGGGAGGGTTTTTTTCCCCATACAGGAGGGTGGCTCACAAGTGCAAAAAGTGCTCCTGGTGTGAGACACCAGGTGAAAAAAAAAGCAAGGTCACAGTATCTGTTATCTCAAAACCTCTCTTGTGCAGGTGGGCACATCTGGACAGATGTGAATGATTTAAATGTCACCAACAAAAGAGATTCCCTCCTTACAGGATGCATCAGCTTGGCTGCCACTCAACACACTCTGGGAATTGCACTTGAGCATTGCATCTCTGTGCCTTCAGTCAGCCAAGACTGCATGGGCACCTCCTTAGGTCTCCTGGGGTTTGCTGTGGGGCTGTCCCTAGAGAGGGTCTTTGCCCTTGTCTTTGTTTAGCATCTCCAGGCCTTTCCTATAAGAGGAACTGCTGGAAGTGTGAATTTCCATGCCTCAGAACTACTCAGTGGAGCACATGCACTTCTGGAACCACTGGACAAAAGGACAAGGTCACATCCCTTGTAGCTGCAAACCCTGCCTCCTCCTCATTGCAGTGTCCTGTGGGCATCTGCAGCTCTCCCATGCCTCCCGGTTAGGAGTGGAGCTGTGGGGCCATGAAGACTCTTGGCTTTTACCTTCACACACATGGGCAAGTTTCACTCCTGCCTGTGCTAGTTCTGTTTCTGGACAAGCCAAGGGACTGTCTGATGAGCTGTTTGGGAGTCTGAGTCCAAAGAATGGTCCTGGGCCACAACTTTCCCAGGTCTGAGCCACTTTTGAGACATCTGCCTCCCAGGGCTGAGGAGAGGTTCACAGGCCTGCTCAGAAGAAATCCGTCGCCTCCTGCTTGGCACCAGAGCTTGGATGGGAATTCTCTTGTTTTTCACGAGCAGACTGAGCGGTCAGCACATACCACGAGCAACAGTCAGAGGAGCAATAAATAGCCTACCCAGACCAGAAGGAGACAACCTGTTCAGACTGGACCACTCATCCTCTGCGCTGGGCAGAATGACTACTGCTTTGCGTCAAGGTCTCATGTGGCCCAGACCGCACCTAGTGGGTCCTCCAAGAGCTCCATGCTCACTGCTCCGGTCGGCACGTCCCAAGGACATGGTAAGCAGCCACCAGGGTTGTCTTTGTTCCAATGGGATGTCTCACTCCTGCTCCCAAAGCTGTGCCAAGAGGCAGATGCCATTGTGACGGGCTGGCTGCGGACTGTTCTTCCAAGACTGGTTCCTATTTGGGATCACATCAAACCGTACTCCTATGTCCCAGTGAAATCCCAGTTTTGCTCGTTCTACGGGAAAAGGAGCACCTTGAAAATCTTATGGTTCAGTAGCTCATCCCAGGAAAACCCTGTTTTCCCAAATGATATTCCTTTGTGGTCTTACACCACTCTGTGACTGTGGGGTACAGGAGAGGTCTTAAAGAGTCGGTGCAAGCCTATCACTTGGCATTTTCCTTCCACCCATTTAAGGTCTGCAACAGAAGCAGGCATGAAGGGTGTTCCTACTGCTACAGGCCAACATATCCTCCGAGTCACCTCGTGCCAAGCATCAAATATGGAATAGCCAGGGCTGTAAAGTGCTCTGAACCTGAAAAGTGCTAACTAAGAAAATGAAGCCCAACACGAGTGTTATTAATAAATGCCAGCCGCTGTTATATAACTCCTAATCATGAGCCGCGTCTTTCGGCCCCCATTGTTCCATTGTCAGGCCCCATTATCTGGGAACTCTTACCCACCGACCACAAGAAATAGCCTGGGCTCTGCGGGTTTGCAAACTTTGTTGTTGGAAAGCTTTTCATGCAATTGTTTTTGCTTTGCGCTGTTGCCTTCCTCATTGTACAGATGTGGGTGTGTATCGCAGCCCACACCCTCTGCATTTTGCCTCAGGATAACTTTGAAAATGAGCTGATCCGTCTCAGCGAGTGTTTTTCCTAAGAATTCTTTTTAAAAACAACAACATTCAAACCAAAAAAATCCCTCATTTTCCTGAAGTGAAGCTTGTGCTGGGGAAAGATGCTGGCCTGCAATCCCAGCAGAATAAAGACTGAGCTTTATCCTCAGAAGAGACTCCCTGCAGGACTGGCAGTACCTGAACTCAGGCCTGAAGCAAGGAGGGAGCTGGGAGATCTCAGGGGTTGCAGGACTGGGTTGCCACTCCTTCCCTACCAGCCCCCAAGTTTTCAGCCCCTTCAGTGCTTCTTGTCCTCTTCACCACAGCCCACCATGAGATGGGTTTCAGCATGGTAGTTCTACCTGGGAGTCCATGTGAAGCTTATCTGGCAGCAGCATAAGCTTGTAAGGAAGTTTCAGCTCTCCTCACAAGCTAATACAGACCTCTGCAGAAGTTTCTACGCCCCAATAAAGAGTGTGTGGACCTTCATGGCACTTTCACACTGGTCAGTGTAAGAACACCAGCGTGGGAAGCTCTGCAGGCTGGTCATGGCTCTTCAGGTCAGAAGCACTATTGCTTCCCAGGCCTCAGGCTAGAACTGATCACACTGAAAAATGCCTTTCTGGTCAAAATGTAATATTTTACTGAATTTTGCCTGGGTTTGGAAAAGAAATTATAAATCAAACCCAGAAAATTTTGGGCAAAAAGCTTTTGGTGTTCAGTTTCGGAGGTCTGTATTTTCTCTACTGACAACATGTTTTAAAAATCAGTGAGTTTTTTTCTCTGCCTTTCACTGGAAAACCTGAAATGACACAGGAAGCTAAAAATAGTAACAATACCCAACTAAGTCATCGGTGTTTTTCAATCAGCTCCAATGCAAACTTTGATGTTGGCTCAGGCAGGTTTTGATATTTTTCTGAACAGGGTCTATATTAAGGTTGTGAATATTCCCAACCAAAATGGTCTTGAAGCCACCAACCTGTTCCTGAATGGTCTTCCCTGGAATTAGTTCACTCTGTACCTCACACCCTCAGGCAGCAACAACTGTTAAGTGCAATGATGCTCTTGGGATGGGGATGGAGGTGAGGAGTGTGCACAGAAGTGCTGCAGTGTGACTCCAGTGTGGTTCCCAAGCCTGGAACTGTGGCCTTGGGTCACCCACCCTCACCATCCAGAGAGATGGGCTCTGGAACACTGCTCTCAAGGACCATCCTTGGTGGCTGCATGTCCTCCCCACACGAGTCTGAGCTCCCCCAGGTGTCCCTCCTCTGGCCCATCCTGTGTTTTGCAGCAAAGGGTGGGTGCAGAACATACATGGCGACTACCAGGCGTCTGCTCACCTCCTTCTGCCCAGCCATTCCCAGTGCTTTCCCTTTAAGAAGGAAGAAGACTCGAGACACAGAAGTTTGTGCGCTGTGCAGGGAGCTGGGGCAGCCCAGGAGACCACTCTCCTAGGATCACTGCATGGCACAGAGACGTCTACCTAACAATTGAGGGAATATTTTCCACCCAAAGAATCCATCTCGTGGTCCCCTCTTCGTTTGTGACACAAGGGAAAATGTGAACCAGCCAAGACGCGTGAATCACTGTCCCAAACAACATATAATGAACTCATAAAATCAAAGGCAGGGTTTGTTTCAACTCGTGCTGCCAGGGCTCCTTGGACATTGTCTGGAACGAATTTAAGTTGTTACAAAACTCTCTGTGTGTTTCTCTTCCCCCCAACCCCCTAACCCGTCTTTCTTGTCTCCCTCTTCATGCTCTGCTTTCCTATGAGCTTCTTCCCCTTCCCTTCCCTCCCACCTTTCCTCTCCCTCTCTCGAATTTCTTTTCTCACTGTTCACCATGGTCTCTCCTTCTCAGCTCTTCATCCCAGCCCTTCCCCTCATACCCATGTTCCCCTTAGAAAACTCTGTGGCTGCTGGCCAGGAACCTCCAGCACGTTCAAGACAGACTCATTTCCAGGACAGCTTCATACAAAGACCTTTAGCTGATTCAGCAGTGCCCTTGCCACCTGCTTAGTGTGACATGACCACACCAAGGGACCCCTGGGCTCTTCCCCTGGTGGGAGCTCAGCCCCAGATCATCAGCAGAGGCTGTGAAGAGGTGACCTCCCTAGGCAGTCTGGAGGACTGGAGAAGTGTGGTCACATGCATTTGACCAGGCATTCACACTTCTGCTGCCTCCCAGGAATTCATGGAATCACAGAATATCCTAAGCTGGAAGGCACCCATAAGGATCATTGAGTCCAAGTCCAGGACCTGCACAGAACACCCCAACAATCCCACCATGTGCCTGAAAGCCTTGTCCAAATGCTCCTTGAACTCTGGCAGGCTTGGGGATGTGAATTGCCTTCATCCCTATGGGCCTGCCCATATACCAGCACTCCCAAAGAGGACAAGGAAGGAGGCACTTAAATCCTACCACCACTTCAAAAAATAGGGATTTGTTTACATCACAGTAGTTGCTGCTGCTCACAAGTGAGGCTCTGGAGCCACTGGAGCTGCTTGAGCCAAATTTGAGTAGCAACAGGCCCTGCTGCCTTGGGGACCTTGGCTGATATCTCCATGCTGCGACTCACAGTCCCAGCAGCAGGCTGGGAACAAACCAAGGGCCCCCTGTGCTGTGCTCAACTGAGCAGCAGAGACATGGCCCGAGATGCTGAGGCTTTCTGGAATTCCAGCCCAAATCTACCAAAACACTAAAGGCTGAATTGGTTTGGAGCAAACAAGACACCAGCCAAACCTCAACCCCAGCCATACCAGAGCCAGCCTAGCAAGCTGCTCCCAGCTCACACAGGACAGCCTCCATCTGCCAGACAGGTTTGTGAACCTCTTCTCTTGATGTCTTGCTGGGAACACCCCTGCAGCACCAGGAGCATGCTGTGCTCTGATTGCAGCATTGGCAGCCGCACTCTGCGGTGAACGTCTACTCCTCCAGTGCTGTGGTCAAGGTGTTATCTGCCAGCTGGCAAGGCTCATGTTCCTCCACTGTGCAAGGGCATCACCCAGCTCCTTCACATCCCTCCAGGATGCACAAGAATTGGAGCAGGGAAGCAAGAGGAGACAGGAGCAAGTTCCCAGCACCTGAAGATGCCAAGGTACCTGATGAGGTTTGTTAAAAGAGCTCCTAGTTCTAAAACTAAGGTTTGCTGCTGAGTTCAGGCCTGTGAACAGGTTTTGGACCTCTGGAAGAAAAAGCTCTCAAAGATCAGGTGAGATGTTTTTGGACCTCTGAAAAAAAAGCTCTCAAAGATCAGGTGAGATGTTTCCCAGGAGAAACCCTCACTCTGCATCCACATAATCTCACTCCCCAGAGATGCTGCTGGTGGGAGGCTGTTCGCGTGCCAAGGCTTCCGTGACCAAGAAGCATGCGAGACATGCACAGCATCTTCCTGCCTGTAGAAACAGGAC
>NW_008668714.1:9492-9692 GCF_000695815.1 Acanthisitta chloris
CGTGGGGAAGGGACACGCCGGTGCTGTAGTGGTCACTGCAGAGCAAGGGGACACACAGACAGGTCTGTAAGGTGCGGGAGAGACACTCCTGAGCAGTCTGCGCACACAGCCAGGGCAGTGATGTGGGAATGGGAGTAGTTAAAGATGAGCCAAGCCTGGCTGCAAAGGGCCAAGCTCGGGGGTTGCAGCTCAGGAAGTTG
>NW_008668714.1:9718-11238 GCF_000695815.1 Acanthisitta chloris
ACTATCACTAACAGCTGCTTGCTGGGTGTGGGAGCCAAGGACACGCTCATGGCATTCAACATTGTCCAGGGATATGATCAGGGACATGCCAGTCTCTTTGTCATGGGGTAAGGGCAGCCACAAGGGGATAACGAAGAGCTGGAGACGTGCTGGAAGAGCAGGACCTGAGCTGACCGTGGAGCTGCAACTTCCTGGAGGCACGGAGGGTGTTTGAGGGCAGTGCTGCATGTTGTTCCTGGGCTCTGCACCATCTTCCCACATCATCTTCCCAGCCCAAGGCTGGGAATGTGATGACACCAGGACCGGGCCTCAGCACAGGCTGATGCAGGTTCAGCATCCACCCAGTCTCCCCCCAGCTCCACTTTGCTGGGAAGATAACGGTCCAGGTTGACCCTTGGGCTGCCCCAGTTTAGTTTTGCACTGCTAGCTAAAGCTCCAGCACTGTGCCTAACCTGTGCAATCTTAATGATGGGGTGACCAGGGCAGGGAAAAATCCATGTAATGTCACTCTGCAACAGTGTTATATGCTGGATGTGTCAGTGATGTTGCACCATATTCCTTTTCCCCAAGTCACATTCACTGCACACCTCTGACCCAAGAACCCTGTCCTCGCTGGGGTCTGACACTTCTGTCTGCCTGTGCCTGGAAACAGGTACTTATGTCAGTGGTGAAATAGCTCATGTATAAATGAGACTCGAGCCCCAGATGCTGAGCTTTCCTCTGGGAGATGGTGAAGTCAAAAGTGTCTGTTTGTGTTTCTGCCTGTGGCTATGTTGTGCTGATTCTACACAGACTCATAGGGGCACCCAAACCTGAAATCTTCACCGTGAGCTGCTCTCACTGACCTTCCTGGGTGTTAAAGACGAGCTGTTATGGTCCAGAGGTGTGCTACTTGCCCCCTGTGAGACCAATCAAACGAAAGAGTCCTCCCTTCTGGCAGCAGACCTCTTCCTGCTCCAGCAAAGAGGTTAAATAAGGATGACAGTAAGTAGTCTCTTCCCTGTCTGTCTGAAAGCATGAGCCTCCACCTCTCAAAGCCATTCCAACATGTCAGGATGGGCTGGTGCTGCCCGCTGCGAAATGCTCTTCTTCCGACGGGTCTAGGGTCTGGTTTACAGTCGGGATAAACGGCTTGACGAGACGCCCAGCCTTGAGGAGCCTGGCGGTGGCATCGCCCTGCATCCCGCGCCCATCACCGACGGGGACCGTGTGCGATCCTGTCCGTTCAGCGGGGCCGGCAGAGGTCGTGCGAGCACCGCGCACCGCCAGCCCGGGCCGGGGAGCCGAGAGCTCCGTTAGGTGGGCAGAGTTAGGTGAGATATTGGGAATAAATTCTTCCCTGTGAGGGTGGTGAGGCACTGGCGCAGGTTGCGCAGAGAAGCTGCGGCTGCTCCATCTCTGGAAGAGTTCAAGGCCAAGTTTGAATGGGGGCCTGAGCAATCTAGTCTTATGAAAGATATCCCTGCTGTGGGGTTGGAGTAGGTGGTCTTGACTGAGAGGCCTGGCTGTCCCAGGTGCTG
>NW_008668714.1:11322-13027 GCF_000695815.1 Acanthisitta chloris
TCCTGATGACACCAGTGTGACAAACCACACAGCATGTTTGCCTTCTCCTCCTCCTAGCCCTGACAAATCTGCCCAGGAAGGCAGTGAGCACTGGGTGCCCAGTGGATGGTGATGCTGGAATGCTGAGGGACACCAGCATTCAGGTCTCACAGTCCAATTCCTACCTCAGTGGCTCTTCCATCCCTGGTGATGTCCTCACCATTCCCCTGTTTGCCAAACCCAGATTCACATCTTTCCCTTGGGCTCTCCATCCTGCAAAGATGGAACAGTGGAAATAGGGATCCAGGAAACGGCTTCTGGCCATCTCAGCTGGGCTTCCACTGATGTGAGGCCTGTGGACACCAGTCCTAAAAGTTCTCCATATAGTGGCCAGCAACTCTAACATCATATTTGGATCCCAGGGTGGAGGGTGAGGGGGATGTCTAACAGATGTGGAAACAGCAGCACTGAGGTTTTGGTAATGCAGCCTCCCAGCTCAGCACCACTCTGGAGCAGCCTGACCAGGCTGGCTCAGCATCACAGATCATGTTCATGGTTGCCCTTGTGAGGACACCACCTTCAGGTCTATCCACTGGACAATCCCTGCTTTGTATCACCTCAGGATCTTCGAGCCATACCCCTTTATGCCCTGTTGCCTTGGTCACTCCAGCCTGTTCCCAGTGCCATGCACTAAATCCCACACTGTCCTGACAGCCACTGGCCTCACTCTGCCCTATGCCCTGATCTGATTCCATGCAATGCAAACATTGGCCCTGCACTTGTTTCCCCTCCAGGATTTGCATCTGGTCTGCTGTTGTGGCTTGTGACTTGGTCACCTGGCTCTCCAAAAGTACAAATGTCCCCAAGTTAGACAGGGGGCCTACAAGACACCTGTGGTATCAGCCTTAGAGACCCCTGAGGTTCCTTCCCCTGCCCACGGCCCAAGTCTCTTACTGTGTCACCTAGTGGCTTTGCCCCTTGTTTATTCATGTCCCTGCTGCTGGAGTAGCAGGAAAATGTGTTTTGTGCAACAAGACAGGGAGCAGCAAACAGCATTTCCCTTGGGTCTCGTGGCCAGCTGGGGTTTGCTCCTTCAGCAAGCATCTGCCACCCGGCTGGGAGAGCTGCTCCCGCAACCTGCTGCCCCCGAGCAACAGGATGTGGGTAACTGGGAGTCCTCTGGGAGGAGGGTGATGGTGGGTGGGGGCTCTGAACGTAACAGGTAAGAACTGTGCTGGCACCTTGCCCTTCTCTCCACCACCGGTGCCGTCCTCAGTTTTCACATCCATTGCAAGGGCAGCTATGGGAGGATGCCCCTCAGGCCAAACTGGCAGATGTGGGGGCTGCAGGGCTGTAAACATGACCACAGTGAGGGAGGAGATCCAGGTCCGGGTTTTCTGCTCTCCTCCACCGCCTCACACAAACTGATTAAATTAGTTTCACCTTTTTCCTGCCCTGCTCGCAGGTGGCCTGGGGACGGCGGGGGAAGCCCCCCTGGGGCAGCCCGGAGGCAGCTGTGCCGGGCAGGGAAGTGCCTCGTTTCTCTCCCCCGCTGCCCAAAATTCAGAGACCGCGGGTGGCCCCGGTGCAGCAGCGCGTGAAAAGCCCCCGCACAACGGGATGCAGCGGAGACTCCAACCTCCTCCATAAGAGGAGCTGCTCCCGCCTGGTAAATCTCTCATTTCTTCTACTTTGGCAAGCAAAGGGAGGATGGATAACCGTCTGC
>NW_008668715.1:0-24384 GCF_000695815.1 Acanthisitta chloris
CGGGCCCCGCTGGGGTGCGGACAGGGGTTGGTACCCGCGCTGGGGATGGAGGGCTCGTCCAGGCGCTCCGCGGTGTCTTGCCGAGGGGGTAGCGAGATGTGTTGCGCTTGAGGAAGGGCGGCGTGGGGCGGGCGTTGTGCCTTGAGCTCCGAAGGTCTCGTTCTGTACGTTTATCACTAAATCTCACGCCATTCAGGGGTTTTCTCGAAGTAGCAAAGGGCCACCACATGTTTTCAGTTTTCTATAGAAATGCTTCTGTGCTTTTTGCCACCGCGGGATGAGCTCTGGAGGTCCCCCGATGAGTGGCGATTCGGAACAGCCGCGAGGCTTTTCAGCATAGGCAGCACTGGGATGGCAGAGGAGGAGGAGAACGGGAAAGCTTCTCCTTCAGGCTTTCTATTGATCTACCTGGGTATAATGTGCGTAGAGATGTGGTCTGTGCCTCCTCCAAGGGAGGAAGGGTAGCTAGCTGCTTCGTGAAGTGTGATTGCTGCAGCGTAGGAGGATTGCATAGTTTTGATATCTTACTATCACGAGTGTCAGGAGATAAATAATGGAGTGAAATTACAGATGCTATTAAGCAGAGTTTTAAAAATTATAGAGAAGAGATGTGTGTGAGGGGGGAGGGGAAGGAAAGAGGAGGAAAGCTGAATAAATCTACTATTGGTAGTAAGTTGTTATTGCTCTCAATTTAAAGAAACAGCTTTTTTTTTTAATTTTTAAATAAAGGGAGTGAATTCTATTGGCAGGGGGAGGATAAGACTGTTGAACTGACTGTAGAAATAACAGAAATGTGCAGCCTCAATTCACAGCAGGGCATAGTAAATGGGAGTGGGAGAACATCTGCATATGGAAAATAGTCCCATTTAGGTTGCTAGGGGAGAGGAAAATTCTGTAGTGGTGTGGGATTTCTTAATTTTAATAAGTGTAATTGTGTGAGGGATTGTGGTTTTTTTTGTGGTACCTCCTTGAAGTAATCTTGATAATTTCTTGAAGTGAATCAAAGCTATTCCAAAAGCTCTTGGGATTTATCTCTCTGGGAGGAATGCAGTGGTGGGGAAGGCTGACATCATCAGCTGAAGATTATGGTGTTTGTGAGGGTCATTTTGTTGGTTTGTTTTCAAGAAAATCATTATTATGCAAGTATTAAGTTATTATTATGACTTTTAAAATGTAAAATAGAGATAGTGTGGACCATTAAGAAAAAGCCAGTAATTAGATTTGGATCATTTGCTTTGGAAGTATTAAAAGTCTTATGTTGAGGATTTATATTTTGATAAATATAGCTGATGAGGATTTTATGAAGAATGACTGAAGCTTTTTCATAGGGAAGTGCTGGTGTTGGAGTCTCGAGAGAGGGAACTGTGCTGTATTTGTTCTGTTCCAGAAAATCAGAGCAGTTCAAAAACAAGTAGCAGACAGCCATCCCCTCCCCCGGCCCCTCAAGTTAAGAGCTAATGAATGTCATAATTATCTACCAGGGCCAAATATTCCCTCTCCTAATTTCATCACAAGGGAAGAGTTTAACTGGCAATGTTATTACACTGAAACAAAAGGATTTTTTTCTTAACCTTTCAAAGCTGTCCAGACAATTCATCCAGAGAAAAAGGCTCAAATTTAATTAGCTTTGCTTTAATAAAAAAAGAAAAATAAAACACACACATAGGCTTCCTCCTGCCCACTCCCTCCCCACCCCCACTCCCGACCCAACAGAAGAGCATATTCCATTCTGTAAATCTGCCTTTTAAGAGATGTGGTGATCCAACACTCAAAAGAAGAAGCTTCATTGGTTTTTACCAGTGTCTGGGGACACTGACTTAAAATGGATGAAATGGGCATCTTCCCAGATTGCAAAATCCTATTTATTTTACCACTCTGCATAACACACATTTCTTTAGGTTAGCAAATTTTTGTTAAAATCTAGTAGAGAATGTTTTGCTTGTAGAATTTAGTATATTACGTGCTCATTCAGGAGATTCATAGGAGTGAGTACTTGTTCAGTCATAATGATTCAAGTTTTCTTCTTTTCACTGCTTTGATACTGAGTTTCTTCTTGCTTTTCCTGAAGACTTTCTCTTTACAAGTGCTTATAAGGGACTGTTTGTTAATAAGGAACATCCCCCAAGGGAGATGCCAGCATGCGTGTCTTATTCACCATAGTGCAGTCTGGAATCCTGCTGCTTTCTGCTTTTTGCCTATTGAATCTATGAAATTTGGAATTTTTGAAATCAATGAGTTTGTCTACACTTACTGTGTAAGTGGAACTAATATTTTTCTCTGATTTTATACTGAAATCTGAAACATATTCTGAGATTTTGGGTAACCATGGTTTTCTACTACCAGTTGATTTATACAACTGCATTAAGATTAAAGTACATCTACTGTCTTTTCTCCTTTTCACCTTTGAAAAACAAGCAAAAAATCAGACAAAGATTAATGTTTTATTTCCTGGTTTAGGCTGTTTAACTCATCTTCAAGTGAATATGAAAATCAGAATTTGTCTGAAAATAAACTTTGACTGAGGTGTTCTGAAAGATTCACTTGAGAATATATAGATGGTTGACAAATCTGTAGAGCTTTGTTTCACTCCTGTGTAAAATGGGGTTAGAGCTATTTTTATCATTTGTAGTCACCCTAAATCATGAAATACATGAATGCTAAAGCATAGGCATAGAGCTTTAAGGTATTGTTTTAGAGGTTGAATAGCATAATTAGGAAATTTCTGTTACAGCACAACATATTTATTCAGGTAACTTAAATATCTTCGTTTATGGAAATGTTACTGGATTCTTAGGACTAATTTATGTATGATTTGCCTTTCATGGCTGCCATCTTCAAGTACTTCGAGAACAAATACTGTATTTGTTTGCCCTTTCATTGACCTTTTCTTTGAGGCACCTTTCCCAAGTGATTCTTGTTTACTTAGTGATTTGCTTTCAATTTACCCCAGTAATCCCCCAGTTACATTCAGCACATGCCATTTGATTCCACCACAATTGACTCAAGTTAATATGACATTTTAGGATACATGTTTTAACTATATTGTAATTTGTCAGTGAGTTGAAAATCTGTTATTGAAAGAGTAAGACATAGACTTCTCCTCCAGTAAAGAATTTGGATAATAACTGATAGTCACATTTCAAACTGTTTATAGCAGCTAATTCGTGTCAGTTGTTTGATTTGGTGCTTTTGTTTGCTTGTTATCACACACATGTGCTTTATAAAATTAGAGCAGTGTACTTCATGAAGTGTATCCTGAAATTCTACATGTCACAGGTAATTTGAAACCTATTTTTGGTGTCTCTTGAAGTTCAGAAATAGAGATGAGAGGGGATATTTTTCTGATAGCCTGATGTATTAAAATCTGAAGTTTCATTGGAGTGTGACAGACTTGATCCAGGTCTGTAGTTACGTATTCTATCTTATCCTCAATCTTTTTTTAAATAAGCATTTAATCATGACCTAATTCTGACCTAGTAATTCTGTTTCCCTCTAAGCACTTTCTAGATTACGTGCTTGACTAGGATATACAATTCTTGGTAACTATCTTAAAATTTAGAATAATTTTTAATATTAAATAGACTGTTCAGAGCATGACTTGCTGTTACCTCAAGAATCTGTGGATGTTCAGCTTCAGTGACATAATTATGCATTCTTTAACAAAATCTTTTTATTGCTTTTGTGGCTCAGTTTCTCTTAATACTGTGCTTGTGTGGATTTGCATATTTTTAAAGGATATCAGGAAAATAAAGATTTCATTTAAAATAGCCAGATATTCTTCAGATGCCTTGTATTATGCTATAATATCTGGAATGGGGTGCCTTCAAAAGTAAGGGTACCAAGGTTCTGATTTTTGTTACATGGATGAATTTTTACATTATTTGTTGTCTTTTGACTGAAATCATTAGTTGGAGAAGGTGTTTTCTGATTTCTTTTGCTGTAGATGCGCTTAGAATCTGCCTCTTAATTTATTAAATAAAAAGAATGCAGGGGAGCAATAAAAAAAGGATCAAAACCGGAGAGTCATTTATCTGGTTACTTGTGGTGACAGCTTATGATACTAAAACCTTTGTGTACTGGAAAAGAAATCCATGTAGGTGTTGCATAAAAGTTATGCGGAAAGGAAACAAAGAATGCATGCACATACATAAGGCTATATTTTAAAGAACCTTGTTTAACAGGATCCCTAAGCCTTTGAATGATCTGCATTTGGGTAGCTCCATGGAAGCACTGTTGGTTGCACTAAACCAGAGGCTCATAATAAGCAGGAATCAGTTGACTTCAGGGGTTGCAGTGGAGTATGTGAAAGCATCTCTTGAAATGGCAGGAGGTAATCAGCTTTCATTTTTGAAATAACATGAGACGGCCAATAGTGTCCATTTATGCTGCTGTTATGATTTGGGAAATTATGATTAACATAAAATTTCTCTCTTTGCATTTGTGAATTGACACCTAGATCATTAATGAATGCATGAGAGTAAGAGCTTGAACTACAAATCTAAAGTAAGATCAATGAGATATTTGTAACGTAGTTCTTAAATATTAGGATGACTGTAAGTATTGTCATTGGTGAGGCACTGGAATAGGTTTCCCAGAAAAGTTGTGGATACGTCATCCCCTGGAAGTGCTCAAGGCCAGGTTGAATGGGGCCTTGAGCAACCTGGTGGAAGATGTGCCTGTCCACTGATCTTTAAGGCTTCTTCCAACCCAGGCCATTCTATGATTGTGGACAAACTCTTGTGATTTTAGTCAGAGGAGAATTTCCATTGACTGAAGTTTGCGTTTGCGTGAGACCAACAGGGCGAGTTCTTTAAAAGCAGTTATTTTACTGTCTCAAGTAAGTTAATTTGGGAAGAAAGTAGACAGGGAAGTGTACCAGCTAAAAATTCATTACATGTTTTCTCCCTATTAAGCACACAACATCTCCTTCTGGGAAAGATAAAATGCAGTTATGTTTCACCTGATCTGTAATACGATACGTAAGAAGCATTGCAGATAGGGTGAAGAGCTCAAGTCTTTTGGAAACCATGATTCTGGTACGCCTAGAGATCTAGTAACTGAGGTGTCACTGGCTTCCATGATCCAAGTATAATCTTAACTTGATATAGCCAGTTTCTGGATGGATAACATTCAGATTAACTTGGGAAGCAACATTTAATACTGCGGAGGTTTAGTCACCTTCTTCAGTAGTCCTGCCTACCATTACTGAAATAAATTTCTGCTTATCCAAGTACTTTATAAGTTTCTCCAAGAATTGGCTTTCCATGAAAAGCATAGAACATTGACATGTTAATTTATGTTCATTTAAGATGATGTGGCTTTCTTTCAGGGGAAAAAGAGAAGAAAGTCCAAGTGCCTCGTTTTTTCTTTTCCCAGTTATATTTTTATCTCCTACCTCAATTTTTATTGTGACTTTAGAAGGGTGCACTGGTTCTTATTTAATCTTCTAATTACGTGGTAGTATTGCTAAACAACAGGGAAAGGCTCATGAATAACTTCATAATTCAGCAATATTCAGACCTGTGGCATAAGAATAACTTAAAAGGATATGAATGAAACTTCCCTTTCAAAATGACCTTTTCAGTTAGGTTATATTAAACTGGTTGTTTGCATTGCACTTGTAGCCTAAGTAACAATACCAGTTGTTTGACTGTCAATGAGCTGAAATTCATCCTTGGAAATCATATGTGAAATTCACACAAGAAGTTGCTGGGCTCATCACTTTGCCCAGGAGGTGCCACTTGGAGCGTACTATGAATTCAGTTTAAAAACAATAATTGCCATCAATTTTCTTTCTACTAAAACATGTTGCACCACATTCAGTCAAGCTGCAAGCAATTTCAAACCCATTAACTTTGAAGACCTTTGTGCTGCAGCTGAATTTGCCTTGCATGAACTTGGGTCTATGCTTAAAATAATAGAGTATTTAAAACCAGAGAAGAGATGCATAAAGCAGTGTATGGATGTGTCACAGATAGATATAAACTAGAGGGAAGAGGTAATTCTGCCCCTTACTATTAATAGGTTTTTTTGTACTGACGACAATGAATTTTTTCTTTCATTATAGGAGAATATATGTAATCAAACTACAAGGGTGTTATGTTAACATTATGTCATTGTGTCATTTTAATTAGTCAAAGAAAACACTACAGATCCAGGGTTTGGGGAAGAGGGTAGAAAAGGGGGATGTGTTAAATGTATTGAAGACCAGTTATCAGGGGTAACATAATATAGCATTTAAAAAAACCCAACCACACATTCTTGAACATGCCAAACCCATAAACTAATGTGTTTACTGGATTAAAAAAAAAATTATGTACTCCAGTGACCTTTATTCAACAGAGTCAAAGCAGGGGTCTCAAAGAAACAGTAAATTCAGAGGAACAGCTTTGTAATACTTCTGTCTGTGCACCTATGATGTTCAGGGATATGTCAGGTTATATCTGTGTGATCTTCCTTAATGATCTTTACACATCTTTGTTGCATGAATTTGTTCTTAAATCTGCTGATACCTTCATCTACTTGGTACACTGTGTCAACAACTTACACAAGAGAAAATCTGAAAAATAGAAGTTCAGTCCTTTAATTGCTGTCTTGTAAGTAATGGAGTAATACTAGTTCTTTACATGACTCCTCCATGGCATTCATAATTACATGTAACACACAGAAGTTATCCATCTGTTATGTGACAAACTCAGAACTGTATGTTATATTCATGGGCTTTCCAGAAATTTAATGACTTTTTTTTTGTTTGGTGTTCAGCTCCTTAAATTTTTTTAAATCATTCTGTTTTCCTAGGCTTTTGGTAATGGTTATCTTAATTTAACAAATGGGAATGTGAAGTACTTGAATTTTAAGCCGATCTGTGACAGGCCAATTGTAAAATACCTTTCCTTGCTCGTAAGTATCTCTTTTACACTGTAATCAGTGTTGCAAGTTCTGCCTTAAAAGGGTGTGGGCGCTAAAACTGCTTGAGCAGTTACCCTGGTGAAATGAATGCTGAGAGAGGTTTGATTGCTAGGAAGATGTTTCCCAGGGATGAACACACTGAGAGTGCAGAGGTATTTGGAAGGAAAGCACAATATATGAGCAAATGGATATAGACTGGTTATAATAAACCCGTTAAGGATGAAAATTAATTTCTGGTCAAAAAAGCAGTGACTCTGGAGAATAAGAGCAGAAGGGAAGAAGTATTGTTAAGATGGTTCTTCATTAATTTATCAAAGGTTTACATTTAATGGGTCTTCAGAATGTCCCAGGACATTGCTTCAAATGATATACTTCTAAGATATCCTTTATATAAAGGTCCTCAAGACATAGGGGAAAAATAACTTTCAAATTGCTGAATGATACTTTCTGGAAAATATAACTGAGTGTTTCTAATTCATTAATAGGTGTTACATAGCAGGTACAAAGAGTCATGAAATATCCCGAGTTGGAAGGGACCCACGAGGATCATTGAAGTCCTGCTCCTGGCCCTGCACAAGACAGGCCCAAGAATCACACCGTGTGCCTGAGAATGTTGTCCAAATGCTTCTTGAACTCTATCAGGCTTGGTGCTGTTACCACTGGCCTGGGGAGCTCAACCACCTCTGAGTGAAGAACCTTTTCCTGATATCTAACCTAAACCTCCCCTGCCATAGCTTCATGCCATTCCCTCTGGTCCTGTCACTGGTCACCAGAGAGAAGAACTCAGTGCCTACCCCTCCACTTGACCTCATGAGGAAGTTGTAGACAGCAATGAGGTCTCCTCTCAGTCTCATCTTCTCCAGGATGAACAGGCCAAGCGACCTGTGCTGCTCCTCATATGCCTTCCCCTCTAGGCCCTTCACCATATTCATAGTCCTCTCTTGGTTGACTTATAATATAATTTTTATTGTGCCACCCAAAGCTGCACATAGCACTTGAAGTGAGACCCCACCAGTCCTTAGAAAATGTAGCCTTAAATGATTTATTAGCATTTATTTGGTGGTTGGCTTTTTTTGTAGCAACAAAAGAATTACAAAGACAGCATTGCACTATGTTGAAATGCAGTATTTTTTGCTTATTACCTGAATGATTTCGTGTGTGAAGCACCTGTATTTCACAATAGAATATGCAGGCTTTGTGCTTTCCGTTTATTTGTTGGGGGTTTTTCCCTGAATTTTAATGTTGTAAAACTTGTCTTATTCATCATGAAATTTAAGATTAATTATATCCAACTGAGCATTGCCATCAGTAACAAGTAATGCAGTAATGTATGTACTCCTGTGCTTTCTGTGTTGGGGATTAATACCCTAACTTCAGTGTTAAGCAAAAAACAAATGCCGACTTTTCTCTATGGAGACTGTCTTTGATATAATATGAATGCTATATCTCCAGACTTATATTTTCTTTTATTTTAGGAAAATGTTGCAATGTGAGATGAGTTCTGCTGGCAGAACTGTGCACACTGCAGCCATGGAACTCCCACTAAGGTCCATGGGAGACTTGTGTGCCAAGTGTGCTGTTTTGGGGGTTGTACTTGATTGCAGCTTTCAGGGTCTGATTGAAGCTTTCAGACGTTTTATAACTCCCGTGTGAGTATGTGAGAATTTTGATTTAGTGAAGAATAGAAAATCAAGCTGTAACTTTCTGTATATTTAAGTAGTGGGTATGTTTATAAAGTAGTGCTGAAAAGGTGTGGGGCTAATCCAAAGCATGGAAGAACTGAAAACTAAGAGGATGTTCTGGTGTGGAAGGTTCTGTTCAGGATAGATATCCTTTTAGTCTCTTGTACTTTCTCAGTGGTTTTTTTTGTGTCCAAAGACACATTGTAAGTATTGTAAGCTATTGAATTAATTTTCTCCTTCTGGGAACATATGAGAAAGTTGTAATTAATCATTACAGTCACTTAGTTGTTGCAACCCAGGTTATAGCTGAGTTGGGAAGTTTACCATTCTGTGTAAAAATTCATCATCAGCTTTGTTTACACTTTTAAGGGTTTTGATTTACTTGTTTGTTGTGGTCTGTGGCTTTGATGCTGGTCAAAGTTGTTCCTTAGACGTTCAGTATTCAGGTCATGCCTGCAGGTCTGTAAGTGCACTGTCTGAGTGATCAGATGCTCGATGGATTTGTGCCATTTTATGGCAGTTCCGAACGTTGGGTTCAACAGCTTTTAGTGTTTAGTCGACATAATCATCCCCAGCACCTCTGCATTGCACTTCTGTGAATGTCCTTGGATTATACAGCCAGTGTATGTACTGAATTTATGTTGCTAGGTTTGAGAATTCACTGAGAGTGTTTTCCATACAATTCTCCTAAATGCATGGTAGACTTATTCTGATTTAACCATGTTTGGAAGTAAATGTACAGATGTCTGTTTAATATCATGCTAGTATTCCTTCTGAGTGCATGATTTGCTTATATGCTGCTGATTTTAAAAGCAGTTTTGATCTCATATTTGCTTTTTCTGTATTATTTGCAAGTATTAGAGTTCAAAAGATTCTTATCTGTGTGCTAAATCCTCAGGGATCACCTGCTTCATTCTGTACAGCCCTTTATATGCCAAACTCTGATAGCCTTTTGTTTCTTTTTTTGGTCCTAGGTGCATGAATGAGCACTTTATCTGCTGTATAAGAGAGTAGATCCGGCTGGGGAAACTATTGTTTCCTGTAAAAATGGTGTTGAAAAGAAATACACTTCCCTATGAGTTGTGTATTTCATGTTTCTAGATACTCAGGATCTCATTTTTGAAAAAACCCCAAACGACAATAACTAAACAAACCAAGAAATAATCCTTTTCAAGGGAAGAGTCCTTTGGCTGTTAGATGGAGTTCTGATATCTGTTCCTCTGTGCTCATTTTAAAAGAGGACAGATAACTGTAACCACTGAGTGTACTGAAAGATTAAAAGAAATAGTTGAGTATCATGTAAATTTTATAAAAGTAATTTTAAAGAAATATTACTCTTTTTTAAAAAAATTGTTATTAATGAGTGTTGCTATCACTTTACTGCACTTTAAATATATGTGTGACTGTTTTCCAGACTGTGAAGCTCACTGAATAATGTCCTGAAGTGTTTCTAGATAGTCTCTGTTTACACCGAAGTCAGTGAAAGTTAGCTCTGCAGAACAATTTTTTTCTGTCCGTAACTACAGTGACTCTATTCGCTCTGACCTACAGGTATTAAGTAAGTAATATCTCTACCTGTCAGCCTA
This sequence comes from Acanthisitta chloris, assembly GCF_000695815.1. Taxonomy (NCBI): domain Eukaryota; kingdom Metazoa; phylum Chordata; class Aves; order Passeriformes; family Acanthisittidae; genus Acanthisitta; species Acanthisitta chloris. Next base: position 10,178 of record NW_008668715.1, read on the forward strand.
GAGAAAATTCTGTTCCTGCAGTGATGCTCTTATTTTCACCTATGAAAATGGCATAATGAACGTTTGATCAGAAAAGCCCAGTACTGTATTGAGGAGGGGCGAGGGCAAACTCCAGCAGTAGGGAAGGAGGAGGAACACTGACTATTTGTTGAAGGTGTATGCTTTCCTTAAAGAAGAGATGCTTCTTGGTCATTGGGTTTTTGGGTTTTGGGGTTTTTTTTCTTGTCGGTTTCATAGGGGTGGGACTGTTAAAACATATAATTCTGTTTTCATAGTCCAGGGGTGTTTTCATAGGACCATAGAGTCATTAAGACCTCTAAGATCATGAAGTCCACCATGTTCACCACTAAACCATGTCCTCAAGTGCCATATTCATCAGTGTTTTGAACACTTCCATGGGTGCTGGCTCCACCACTTGCCTGGGAAGTCTGTTCCAATGCTTTACAACTCTTTCCATGAAAAAATGTTTCCTAATAAATATCACACAAAGTTTCACATAACATTCATAAGATTGGAAAGAGGTATCTTCTGCGTGACCGATCTTTTGTGTTCAGCACGAAGTTGTGGGTTTTGTCATAAGAATAGAAGACTGAACAAGGGTCAGTTGGGTGTTTCCTTGAGATAAAGTGAACCATGTGAAGAATCACGTTTGTAGAAATCGTAATGTACTGTCTGGTGTCTTTTTATCTACTGTAGACTCTTAAGAAACGTTGATCACTTGTCTTGTAAATAGGCTTGTGATGTTTTTAAAATGGCTGAATCACCTCTTCCAGACATTCTCACATGTTCATTAGATCCATAAAACCCTAGAATAGCTCTGTTGTTTGTATTTCCATTTGAACTGTAGTCACATTTGCAAGTATACATGTATTCCAAGTTTATTTTGCTTGAGTTATCCAATAAGATTAAAAAACTAACATCTTAGCATTCTGTTACATGAGATTTTTTGGAAATCCAATCCTAAAAATGGCTGCAGATATCTATGATGCAAATGAGAATATAAGCATTTCTAAACAGTTGTTAGGAAGAAAATGCACAGTGAAGCAAAAGTTGCTTTTCATAGTAAACACTTCTATGCAAAAACTGCAACTTGTATTATCAGTCTGAGTTTGATTGTTCATTAGCTTTGGGTAAGGTTTAATTCCTAACTAGATAAAGATTTGGTGGGGTTTTTAATTGTCGGTTTGGTTTCTTTGTTTTGATTGGGTTGTGTTGAGGTTTTTTTGCATGCTTGTTTTTGTTCTTTTTGTTGGGTTTGGGTGGTATTTTTAGCTGTTACAATATAAAAATACTTTTGGGGTGCTAGTGTCTTCAAAGAAGTAAAATATGAAAGGAAACTGTCAACTTGCTCAGATTCATAGAGTTAACACTGAGATTTACCCTGTATACTTATGGCAGAATTTCCCTTCTCTAGTAGGGTTTCCATTCACTTCTGTTGTGCAACAAAAATGCATTATCTAAATTGATTTTTTTTTTTAAGGTATGATGTTAGGGAGGTAAATATTTCTGTGGTAAAACTTTCAGCCTCTTACATGTGATAATGCAGATGGTCAGATTACAACCTGGCAATTCAAAGGGCTGAATCAACTAAAAAGTTAAGTATGTGATTTGCTGGTAATTACAAGGAGCAAGTGAAAACTTTTTTTTTCGTTTGTTACCTGACTTTGTAAAAGTCCATGATCTGTCCATTCAATGTCAGATGTATAGGTAGTCACATAACAAAATCTGTTATAACTGATACAAATGGCATGTTTGTTAGCCTGAAGAGAGTGGCTGAAGAAGGCTAAATGAGAATGGAGGCTTTCTGGTTTTCGCTTTAGAAATGGTTTAGAACAGATCAAAGAAGACCACATTCTTTCTATGCTACAGGTTTCTCTACTAAACAATGTTTTCCATAATTATCTGTGCAGTATTATTGCTGAAGTCTCATATTGCTTCTGTATACTTGCATTTGGAACACGTATGCCATCCAGTATCAATAACATACTGAGGAGTTCTCAGCATGAAATGTACAGATCTTCACAACACCTTCCACCTTGCCATTAGAAAAGCAGATACAAACTATTCTCTTCCACATAGGTGCAAACTGTCCTTGCACATGCTCTCAGTTAACGAAGGCATACTAGTTCCGAATCAAGAACTGAAGCTGCTATTGCTGTGACAGTGCTTGAACAAACTGTCATCTTGGCTTATTAATATTAGTATGGTAGTGTGGTAATTACATGTACATCCATTGCAGTTAGGTTGCATCTGCCCAGCTTGGAGTGTGCTTTTGCCTTCCAAAGATGGTGTTGTCATGCACACAGCAAGGTAAAGGCAGGATTGTGCAAAGATCCTTAAGTTCAGGAAAGCCTAAACCAGTGAATCTAAATGGCACAGCATCGTCCTTGTGGCACAGAGCACATACTCCTGCCAGAAACAGAACAACTGAAGGAGGACTTTGGATCCCAAGTAAACAGTTTTATTTGCCGTAGACTGTCATCATGTTGACATGTGTATTATTTCCAGACTTAAGCTAAGGTGTCTCTGCATCATCTTTACTCATATTTTTGCTTCTGATGCAATTGGTGCAGTTAGCTTAGTGCTCAGCTATGCATGTGTGACCCAAATAGAGGAGATACCACACGATTTCATTCGGTCTCCTGAGTCTTTAGGGTGGTAGCCTAAAGGCTGCACCATCTTTTCAGACACTCAGTATTATTGCATAAATTCTTGCAAGCCATACTGATTTCTATTCCAGTTTTAAGAGGCGCCATTAATGTGGCACATTGTTCTGAGACTACCCATGCAATTTATATTCATGAAGTAACAGTCGAACGTTATACTTTTGGAAGACAGTCCAGTACCAGATTCAAACTGGTATTGGAGAGGATGTGAGCTACTAGGGAGAAAGGAAATCCCAGCTTCATTAAATCGTTGATACTTGAGTGTTTTAAATTTGAAAGTCATTACCTGACCTTCAGTCAAACTGTATATTTTTGTTCTTCATGCAAATAAAATCAGAGAATAGATGTGATAGATTGAATAGCATTTCTAGATAATAGAATAGGTATCCATTTAAATAGAGTAGAACAATTTCATGAAGTATGACAGACTGTAGTTTTCTTCTTGCAACCCTTCTAACAGGCAGGAAACCTAGATTCTCCCATTCTTGGTTAAGCTTCGTGGCTTAATACAAATTAATTTTTGTGCCTCAGGGCTTTTACCTGTCAATATGAACCAATTAATACTCTGAATCAACTAAATCAGGCACCAGAAACAAAAGGGAGTTATTCATATTGCATCGTAGACAGCAACCCTTACTTAAAATACTGGATTTTGTTTTAGTTCTATCCTAGTCTGTGAAACAGAAATACCTGGATTATACTGCCTTGGTTTTGCTAAAATTTGTTTCTACTTCTGTTTTAAAGCCCAGATGTGACTATGAAGTATCTCTTTACAAAATGAGACAAGTCGTGCCCCTGTGGATATTTTCTTCCTTAATTGATGTGAAATGAAACATAAAGAAACTTAAGCAGAGTCAGACAGAGTCCACTGTGAATACAGAATTGAACCAGCTGTCCTGATTTCATTCCAGTGCTTTTAACAGTCACAGAATCACAGAATATTCAGAGTATTCAGAGTTGCAAGGGACTCACAAGGATCATCATGTCCAACTCTAGGCCCTGCGCAGAACATCACAACATGTCTGAGAGCATTGTCAAAATGCTTCTTGAACTGTCAGGTGTGCTATGATCACTTCCCTGGGGAGCCTGTGTCAGGTGTACTATGATCACTTCCCTGGGGAGCCTGTTCCAGTGCCCAGCCACCCTCTGATTTAAGAACTGTATTCTAATATATGCAACTTGAGGCTATGTCTTCTTGTCCTCTCACTTGTTAATTGGGAGGAGAGACTAACCCCACCTTGCTACAACCTCCTTTCAGGTAGTTATACAGACCAAGAAGATTCCCCCTGAGCCTCCCTTTCTCCAGCTCCCTCAGCTGCTACTCTTAAGACTTGTGGCTCAGACCCTTCACCAGATTCGCTGCCCTTCTCTGAACTTGGTCTAGCACCTCAAAGTTTTTCTTGTCATGAGGATCACCCTGCTATTATTTTATGCTAAGATATAGAGTCAAAACTGCCATCTAAATATGCACTGAATGTAAACTGATTTCACTGTTGTTCTTTAGTATTGTGCTTATTGGTTCCAGAAGCTGTGTCTTAAATGGGCCTTATCTGAGGCTAGAGTGTTAGGTGGGTATGATGATCTGGCATTCCTTTAGGATCCTAGGGAAAATCCCCAGAAACCTTTATTTAAATCTGCAGATTAGCAAGTAGAATGCTCAGTGGCTTTTTTTAAGATGACAAGAAAACAAAATAGAAGTGTGCTTTTTGGTGGAAACTTTTTAAGATGACAAGGAAACAAAAATAGAAGTGTGCTTTTTGGTGGAAAACTAGATTTGGGGGGGAGGAAAGCAAACAAAAACCCAACACAAAGCCAAAAAAAACCCCACAGATTCCTTAAGATCTGTATTTAAGTGTTTATGTACGGCCAAAAAAACCCCCACAGATTCTGTAAGATCTGTATTTAAGTGTTTATGTACCCCACTCACTACTCTGACACTGCATCAGAAGTTAATTGTTGTAGTTTTGATATAAACACTGTCAGCATTTAGCTCTTTGAAGAATGAAGTTGAATAACCAAATTGGTTTCCTTCCATAGCCAACCATGCTGTTTTGGTGTTCCAGCCTGGTTCTGAATGCTGGACTGGTAACAGTTAAAGTAGATGAAATTAGGTGAGAAAACTGCAGTCAGTACTGATGGGCTCAAAACCTGACCAATCATTTTTCTTCTTTCTTGCAAACTCCCTAAAATTCCCAGACTGAATATCTGTAGTATTAGGGATTTATATCTATTTTGGGAACCAAGGTGGACTTAATTTTGTCTTCCTGATTTTTGTTTCCCTCTAAACACAAGAGGCATAGTGTTGCATAGCTGTCTTTGTATGATCCACAAACATATTGAAACAGTAGTACAGAAATGCTGAATTAATTACTGGTAGTATTAGTTTCAAATATAGAAATAACAGAATAATTATATTGATTCCATCAACTGATAACATTTTAAAAAGGCAATAATGTTGCTTATGCAAGTGTTTTGAGGGAACATTTTACAGGGCACCAAATGCTGATACAAGCTGTGTAGGTTCTTTATTTCCCACAGTAAAATAGGGAGGGCTCTGGAGTGCGGATTGGAAATCACATTCCCTGATCCCTTAACACAACTGAGAGAACAGAGTAATTAGAGGGGCAAAATTTGTGTTTCCTGCATTGTCTGTACACACAAGAGGTTATCTATTGCTGTAAATTGGATTAGTTGTATAAACAGCAGCATAATTTATTTAAAGTCAGATCTCAAAGACTTGGAAAAGGCTAGCAGAAGAACAAGAAGGGGATTGTAAAGAGAAGAGAGGTACAGAGAATGCAGCTGTACTTTAGTAAAAGTGAATGATGTAATTTGTATATAATTATGTATCTTGATACAGCAGAATTTCTTTGTGTTTTAAGCATTGGCAATGTAGAGAGCTTGGGACTCAACATTTCAGTAGAAGCTTTAAACCTGTATGTAAGAGCTGTTGAAATTGCACATTTTAAACCAATCGTATTTCATAAATCCAAAAATCAATCACCTCCTCCTGAGTACCCATGAATATTCATCCTTATACTTCCTCAGACGACTTGCAGAAATAATGATGCGCCTTTGAAATGGAGATAGATATATATATATATACATATATATATATTTGTTTATTTGAAGTCAATAACATAACCTCTATTTAGCTTTCCTAGTCTTTGGATGTTATTCAGTGTACGCTCATTTAGGTACTGAAAGGAAGGGTTTGGGCACCTTCCTTGCTTACAGCTGTGGTGTTGGCATGAGAGGCACAGACGGGTGCCGCTGTGCTGCTCCTGCAGAGGTCCCTTGGTGGTCTGAGCTGCACTGATCTTCTCCGGGGTTCTGCAGGGTTAAAATAAGACCACGTTTCTGTCTTTCTGTAGGGACTACTCAGATGAAGAAAAGTATAGCCTATACTAACCCAAACAAGTTAAATTATGATTAAAAGTGATAGCATTTACCACTGGAGTAACTCCATACAGAAAGGTAGTTCATCTTGGTTAGAAATACAAGGAGGTTTTTATTTTTGTGTGTAGAAAAGTTTTTATTTCTCTATTCAGTTGCATCTTTATTAAATATTTTCTCTCATCTCTGATGGCCATTTTCTCCAATGGGGTTCATTATATTTTTTTGGGAAACACATAAACTTACAAGCATTTGCAGTTTTCATATCATTTAAATACCTCTTGAAAAAGATGTGGGTATCTTAGTGAAAACTATCCTCTTTGTTGCTTAAATGAAAATGTGGAGTTCTTTCTTGTGTTTAAATAAGCTGCTTGCCAAGAACAGTTATAATTTTATTAGAAAATACATTTTGTTGCATGGAATGTATACCTTGATTTTCCAATCTTGATTGTTGATTTTACAGACCGAATCTGTCATTTTTGTAAACAAGATGTTTTATTTAATCTCCAGTCTTTAATGCAGCCTATGAAAGAGGGATCTTTTTGAGTGCAAAGTTTGTTGTCATGTCGCTAGTGTGTGTTTCTGACCAGAATGCAAAGTAGCTTGAATCCATACATTCTTTTTTCTTGTACTGGGATAACTGCCAAATCTATGTCAACGATTAACTTCTGAATGTGTCAGCCGTAACAAATACAGTTCATTGTTTCTTGACTAGTTAACAGCTAGTTTAAAAGGCAGGAACAGTTCAAATGGAAGGGAAGAACTGTACATTTTGTATCTAAAAATCTTAAGGATCTTAAAACCACTGAGAGAAAGAAAATAAGAATCAGTTCTAGGAGATATTTTAGGTAGACAAAAATACTTACTTGGTTCTTCAAATCAGAATTGCTAGATAAGTGAATAATTAGGTTATCTGACAAAATGGTCTGTTACAAGTAATTTTCAGCAAAGGTTACATAATTCATTATTTAAGCCTCTGTTTCACTCAGGTCTAAAGGAAAACAACACCACCACCCTTTCTCCTGAACTCTTCCCCCCAAAACAGAAAGACCTACAAGAAATCTCTCTTGAACTGCTAGAATAATATTTGATAGACTGATTAGAAAAAGACTATCCCAAGAAATAAAAATGCCTTCACTTCAAGAACCTGAGAGTATGGAAATGATTATCTAGAGCGAAGTGCAAGATCACAGTTTAGAGGAGAGAGTTAATGTTATTCTTCCTACTCACAAATTATTAATTCAATTTATTAATGCTGTCTTTTTTTTGCTTGTAGACTGCAACAAATCACATCAATTTTATGTTTGTGTTTTGCCTATTGCTTTTGGCAAATTTTCCTCTGCAAGTCAATGTTTTGCTGGGAACACTTTAAACCTGCTGTGTATTTAATTAGTCTTTAAGCTTCATGTAGACCTTTTTTCTTCTAAATTTTAGGTCAATTATCCCAGCAGAAAAGTTACAATTCATACTGCAATTTTAGTATATGTAAGAATTTTTTTGCTATAATTTTTTTCTCACAAGTTGTATTTTTATGTATTCTGTCTTGTTGAGCTTGTCATGAAATTACTGGTGGTAAATGAAGACAAAAGGGGTTGTTTTAACTGGTGTCATATTAAATATCTTGCAAAAAAAGAGCAGATTTGGTTGTTTTTCTTAGTGTTGACAGGTGATTTAGCTCTGCAGAGATGCAGGATTATTTTTTTTTGAGTGCATTTAAGCCCTGTTATTTTCAAGTTGCAGCAAGTGAAAGGTTTGAATTTCATGTTAGGTGGAGCAAAGACAGAGGAATCCATGCAATGAAATGTCATTAATGAAACGAGAGGGAAATTTATGCTGCTATATACATATGTATACAGGAGTGTGTGTGTATAAAAACCAAACTAAATGGCACCCCTCTGGAAAACACAAATTGGGATCATCCTGAATGTGTGGTTTGAGTTAGAAGAGGAACTTCAGTGGCTGGCAGCAAGCTATACTGCTGACATGAATTTTTAAACATAGGGAAAGTTGTGGGAAAATCCATCATTTCATGACTACTATTTTGAAATAAATTATGTATTTTGAGAGTGAAGGAGGAAGGGAAATGGTCTCGGCATAGATGGAAATCACACATTGACAGTGGTGTGGCCTATGCAGAAAGTAGTATTTACACCCAATGTACAGATTGTGAATCCCAGTCATTCAGCACTTGTTCCTCCTGCTCTGTGCCACCTCCACACTCATTCCTGTCGTTCCCTTCTTACACAGGAGTGCTCTTTCATTTAAAAAGGGACTTCAGACAGTACTTCCCCTATACATGAGTCAGAATGGTTTATATTTGTAACACATAATTCTCCATGCCTGTAGAATAGTGATTGTGAGTTGCAAGCAGGATTTGTTTCTCTACCCTAAACTTACTCAGTCTGCATGGTAGAAAGCAGGAGTGGTACTCTTTTACTACTTTTCTCCATCCCTTTCTCCTTTTCCTTTCTCTTCTGGTGGAAGATCTGTCAGGCTCAGTAGGCAAAACTATTTAAGATACGTAAATCAAGAAATCTAGCCATTCCCCTCTGATATACAACCTGTCTAAGATACGTAAATCAAGCCATTCCCCTCTGATATACAACCTGTCTTTGACTTGATACATGCTTGCAGCTCAGATATTCCTGAAATCTCAAACACTTTCATCATTTTGGTTAAATCCTGCTTATGACCTAATAATTGGTTGGGTGCTGACCTTGGACCCTAGTAAGCCATAAGAAAACAGAAATGGCAGTTTGTCAGGTAGATGAGCTCTTGAAGATTTAGAAGATGCTTATTTCTTACTGCTTCCATTTAGCTGCTCTTGCAACCTTGTATACATATTATTCTACTATTTAATGCAGGCTGATTGTTCCCAAGTTTTCAAAAACACCTGGTTTCTAGTTCTGGTTCATGTTCAATTACTTTTCTAGGCTCATATTAAATCTTTAAATGGCATCTTAACTCCAATTTAATAGGTCCCTATTTGATACATCTCATCAATGATTCCTTTTTAGAACAGAATCTTTGGCTTTTTGCAGAATACTAACCACAGGATTTCCACCTGCATTCCCTAAACAGGCTTGGCTAAGTGTAATTCAGTGAGAGACTTCTAATTTAGAAATAATGTGTTGCTTTTAAAAGCACCTCTGAAACAGTGTTCACTTTGCTAGTTTATTCTTCATTTTATGATATATTAAAACTTCTGCCAAAGGAATACAGTGCAAATATTTTAAGTTAATTCATTCGTGTTTATTCTTTGCTTGCAATGTCATAATTCTGTTTTAAAAAAGATAACCAAGTATAATTAAAAAGGCTTTATAGCTCTCATGATATCAATATATTTTATACCACGCTCTCTACCCATAGAGGAAATTCTATATTACAAATTAAAGCAAAAATAACAGTCTAAATACATATTATGAAAAACTAAAACAAGAGTGTAAAGCAGGTGCTTTCAAGACAATTACATATGAAGATGACAGTACTTTTTTTCAAGTCCTAAAGGACTAAACCAAAAGTGTAACAAAGGATAGGGAACTATGTTGTAGGTATGATGAAAAGACTGCATAATTTTACTTCTTCTGTAATGCTAAATACCTGAAAAATTATGTGAGTTCACAGGTAGACCTGTAACATAGACAAGTATTATTCACAGGAGAAACTGTCTTATTACTTGCTTTGAAATGCTATTTGTACTAAAGTTAAATTGGAAGTTAGGTGCTTGTGATTTTATTTTGTCATTGAGCCAATGATGAACTTCTCCACCAATCTAACTCCTTATAATCTTCCTGATTGCAAATCTGCTGGTGTCTGGCCTTTGTAAAGGAAAGATGATGATGTGTTTTAGGCGCTGCAGTGTCTTTGGCTGGAGATGTCTGGAGTATTCCTTGTTTCTCAGCCTTATTTTCCTTATTTTCTCCCTTCTCTACATCCAGCAAGGAGTTAATGGTGAAAGAAATGCTTGCTTTTAGTGTTCCCTAACCAGGGGAGGTGCACATGAGTGGACTGTAGAGCATGAAAAGGATGAGGTGACTCTACTACACTATTCAAATGTTGTATTTGCTTGTGTTTGTTTTCTAAAGCTGTTTGTATTTCCCCTTAAACTACACATTCTATTGTGAAGCAACATGGTGCAAGTGCCATGGCAGACCCTGAAGAAAATAATGTGCTGTTCCCATGTGACACTATAATCTGTCTCTGTGAAGAGAGCAGCCATGTACTGTCTTTGACAATCAGGTTTTCTTACTACTAGCACTTAGAATATACATCTGTCTGTTGTCTGCTGGTTATATTAGAGAAGCAGCAGTTCTGTCTAACTGATCTCATGACCAGGCTGCCTCAAATTACTTTGTCTTTTCTGTTAAGCAGTTATTTTAAATATCAAATCTGTGAAGGTTTATCAGAATATCTTTTATCAAGTTTTGGCCTCTATATATGTTAATATTAGTAGTGTATACAAAGCATACATATGAGTTAAGTAGTTTAATTCAGGGTTTTTTTTCATTGATTGGTTAATTTACAAAAATGATTTTATATTATGACATTCTTCCTTCTACCTCTATACATAAATAGGTAGTTTCTTATTAAATGATCTCCACCTGGTGGCAGTATGTCATAGCTAGCTACAGAGTAACAAGCACAACTGGAGCACTTTAATTTAACATAGTATCAAAGCTAGTTAAATCAGACGAGTCATTTATTGCTTAAAAAACCTTGTAAATATGCATGAAATATTTTAAAGATAAACTGTAGTGTCTTCTGTGTAATCTGATGTAAGCACTAGATGGATCTTTAACTGATAAGTATCCCATGCCTTCAGAATGCAAGTTAATTGCCAAGAGCTGTGTTGGCATAGCTCTATTAATGCCTGTATTGCTTCCCTTAAATAGAACAATGCAGGTATTTTGATAGGGAAAGTCAACATTCAAGGGTGGTTTGCATGTATATTTTTATTCCTGTAGTTATAAAATATGGCTTAGGTTGTGCAGAGTTTGCATAATGTGTTCTCTTGGAGCATGTTTTTGTAGTCTGTGGCAAAGAAATGCTCCTTGCTGAAGTGCTGAATTGCAAGTTTTACTCAGTGAAGAAAAGAAACGTTTTCGGAACAATAAGCACAGTATCAAAAGTATCATATCAAAACCTATTTTTAAGAACTTGCCTCAAGACTTTTCATACCACAGTTGTGTGAACAAGGTTTACATCTGAAATACTATACAAGCAGTTCCATGTGATTAAATAATTCCTATGCATGATTAAGATTTTTACAGAAAAACATAATTACCTGGTTAACCAGTGCTGAGTGGTTATTTTTGTCTTGCAAATAAGGTTTTTTTTCTTAAATGTTACACATTGACATCTCCATCTAGAATTTAAAGAGTATTCCAGAATGATTCTTAGGGTTCAGATAATTTGAGATTATTCTGCATTTTGAAAAATTCCTATAACCAGAGGAATCTATAGCATCCCTGGGTGGTTTAAAGTGCTTTGACCAGCTTAATTCTTGTATGAAAGGTGCCTTTAACATCGGGAGAGTTTTTTAAGGCAATGGTTATATTTAATTTTTTTTTCCTATGGAACATAGTTATTGGATTCAAAAAAAAAAAGCAAACATATTTAGTTATGATAGCCTGAAACTTCAGTGGTCATGAAAATATTTGCTTTGTTGGTAAAAAAAAAAAGCAAACATATTTAGTTTAGCCTGAAACTTCAATGGTCATGAAAATATTTGCTTTGTTGGTTTAGTTCTTTTATTCCCCTCCCCCCAGCCAGAAAATAAGCCATAATGTCAAAACATATTTGATAACAATTAATTAGCAACTAACAACTTGTAGCAAATCATGCATTTCTGATTTAAAACTTCTGTTTCTTTATATTGTCATCTGTTACCTTAGCAAATATTGACTCCAATACCATGGTTTTCTGGGTTTTTCTACATCCTATTGAAAAGGCAAATTTAATCTTTTCATTGTTGAGTTTAACATGTTACTTCATTGAACAGTCTTTATGCAGTGTAATTATTTTGATATAATTATTTGCAACATATACAGGTCTGTGATGAGTTCTTTACTGGTTGAACAACAACTGTAAAGAACTTGAAGCTTTAGAACCTCACATGGCAAAGCTAAGATGTGATTTGATTTTGGTTGCTTTTTTTGTTTGGTTTTTAAGAGGAAAATTGAAAAGCAAACAATAGACTGACACCAAATTAAAGCAAATTTATATCTTTGTGGCAAAATCTGTGTTCTGTTCTCAGACCTTTACATTGTGTGTGCTTGTATGTATTTTTGTGGGATCTTTTTTAGAGATGAAATACTGCTTATGTGAAATACTGCTTCTAGGTAAGAACTAAGGAGTTTACTTTTGCTGAAGTCATCTTAAGCTTAATTAGCTAAAGAAATTGTTGTCTTAAGCTTAATTAGCTAAAGAAATTGTTGTCTTAAGCTTAATTAGCTAAAGAAATTGTTGTCTTACAGGCACTAAATAGAAAAAGCAAAGGACAGAAGTAATGTACTCATTGAGAGCATTATTTTAAATATATATTGCCTTTTTCATACCTTTCTCTGGTTTCTGAGTCAAGACAGGACAATGAAGTAAAATTTTACATTTCCACTTGCTGAGGGAGTGAAACTAGGTCTGTTAGTTTGTTGGATGCCTGCAAGTTTGAGGTTGCCAGGACATTTTCATCTAGGGGAGACTGAATCCATACTATGTCAGAAAGACAGATGAACTCTTAAACACTCAATTGCTTTTCTGGTGGTTCTCAATGTTGGAGTTCATCCAAGTGTATTTCATGGTGTGTCTCAATACAGTGCTGGTACTTTAATGCTTTGGGTTGAAATAAACTTTTCTCCCTGTAATACCATTGCTATTAATGTGAAACATTGGGGTTTTATTTATAATTTTCTATTCTTAAAAAGGTATGCAAGCTTTTTGGTTTGATCAGAATTCATTAGGAATATATACAGCGTTGAAATTAAGTAGCTACACTATTTCAGAGAAGTTAGTGTATGCTTTTAATAAGACTAAAATTTCAGCTGCCTAAACCACTGTGCACTTCTGGAAAAGTTAGAAACTGTTGCTATTTTAACAGAAGTCAGTGACATGTGCAGCTTCTCAGTTTAAACAGATATTTTGGGGATTACACTGGATACCTAGAACTCATGTTTGTGTTCCATATTCATTACGAAACTCTTATCTGTATTGCTGCATATGTGAAATTGTTTGACTTTGTTCCCCTTTTGCTTCTCTATACCGACTACAGAAATATTTGTGATGTAGTAAAAACTAACAATGGCTTAAAATTAAAGCTGTAACTCAGTCTACACCATTTTATCACTTAGTGATCCTTACTGAAATCCTCTGTGGTCTTGTGGGTTTTTTTGTGTTTTGTGTTTTTTAAAGGTACATACAACAATAGAGTTCTTCTACATTGTAGTGATAGGAAGGTTTTGGAAATTAAATAGTTTGTCTTGAGTTGTTTAATTGATTCTAACAGGACTAAATTAAGTATAGTACTTAACATCTGAAGGTTCTGGTTTGCATGTATTATAATGCTTCGAGGGAACTCTCTTTTAAGGCTTGATGTGAACCATCATAAGAACACACCTGCATCCAGTAAGTAAAGCATATGCTACTTTATACGTCTGTGACAATATTAAGATAGTTATACTCTAGTTCACGTGGGGAAAAAAAAAACCTAAATTGCTGAGTTCTGGCTGTCTGTAAATTTTCACTGTATACACAGGAAGGGAAAGAAAAAATCTTTTCTTTACCAACAGCAGAAACTCATTAGACTTCTGCTCTGTGTGCATGATCAGTTTGAGGATTAAAAATAACCATATACCCATGTCTTGCTTGGAAATGAGCAGTGGTCACTTCAATATTCAGACAAGATCTTTCTTTAATGTACTCAAAAGTTTTTTATCTTCTGTCAGTCACACTAATGGAAAAATAGGACTTGTCTAAGAGTATGAAGTATGTAAGATTTTTATATCTCCGGATAGATTTGAGGGAATATAGTGGAAAGATTTTTCTAGATTCAACTGTAGCCTTTTCAACACAGAGAAGTCAGATGTCTCTGACAAGTATGAGGATCAACAGTAGAGAAGCCACAAAAAGATTGAGCAGCTCTGAAAATGTTCG
>NW_008668715.1:24413-59536 GCF_000695815.1 Acanthisitta chloris
CTTAGTTCTCACTGGCTCCTGAACCCCAGGAATTTCAATGTTGTACAGTTGCATGGGGAACACATGGCTCTTCTCAAATGCCTGATGCTTTGGCATTCTTCTTGAGTAAACTAGGTTGGCTCTGCCTTCCATTTGTGTTGGAAATATGGTTAGTTGGTTATGTCCCCCTACCAAGGCACAAGCTGTCCTGGTTCTGATAGGCTTTGTTTGCTTGTTAAGCATTAAAGCAATGTGATTGCACATCTATACACTGAAAATGCAATGGAGAGCAGTAGCATGGATTAAAAACATTTTGGTTGAAGTGTTTGTAAGAAGCAGGTCATAGAATCATAGAATGGCCTGGGTTGGATGGGACCTTAGAGGTTACCTAGTTCCAACCTCCCTGCTGTGGGCAGGGACACTTACCACTAGAGCTCCACAGATGGGGCGTCCATAACTTCTCTGGGCAACCTATTCCAGTGCTTTACCACCCTCACTCTCTCTTCCTAATATCTAATCTAACCCTGTCCTCCTCCATCCTAAGGCCATTCCCCTTTTTCCTGTCACTATAAGCCCTTGTAAAAAGTTCCTCTCCATCTTTCTTGAAGGCTTCCTTCATGTACTGCAAGGCCACAATTAGGTCATCCCAAAGCCTTCTCCTTTCCAGGCTGAACAAATCCAATTCCTTTGCTCATAGGAGAGGTGCTCTGTTGCTGTAATCAACAGGGTGGTCTTCTCTGGACTTGCTCCAAGTGGTCAGTGTCCTTGTGCTGGGGACACCACAGCTGGATGCAGCACTTCAAATGGGGTCTCACCTGGAGCAGAGCAAGGGAACAGAATCACCTCCCTTGACCTGCTTATGAGGCTTAAATGGGGAGAGTTTTTATATGTATTTTTTTATTGTTGCTAGTCATTGACTGGAGAAGGATCTGGAAAGGGGGGAGCCTGTACGATAAATGGTATTATGGTGGTAAACACTAGGCAGAACAACAGTCTAATGAGAAAAACTGCATTAGAAACTCTTATGTCCTAAAACTGAAACCAGCAATTTGTATAATAACATTTCTTATTGCTTTCCTTTAAATCCTGGACTTCAGAATGACCTCTGGCTATGATTTTACAGTGTTTAATAAAAATATTTTAAAAAAATTCAATGCAAAGAGCATGGAGAAGATGATTCAGTTTCTTACGCTGCTGATATTCAAGGCATTATGTCATAGTAGGTTATGAGAATCTCTACTTGCTCCATTTTTTTTTTTCCACTGATGGGATGATCGAAAGAAGTCTTGCTTCTTTTTCTTTACACTTATTTTTCTGTGCATTGGTGAGATGAAGTAGCATCTGCTAGAGGAGTTTCCTGCTTGTTCTGCTTGAAGTAATGCCCTAGAGAGAACCTTACTTTCTATCTCTTGACACAGTAGCATGTCCCAATATAGAACTACTGGTTTATTCTCATTAAAAAAATAATAAATCTCCAAACTTTTTAATTTCATTGTCTCTTTAGTTTGATTAGTTAATATAGCAACATTATAATGATTTAAACCGCATTATATGTTGTAACTGAGAAAAACATGAATTAATATAAAGCTATTTAGACAAATATACTTAGGAAATTTTTAATACCTGAGATGATTTATATACCAGAAGGTTCTTTCCATATGTCTAGAACAAGTATTTAGTTCTAAAATGCATGCAGTCTTTTTGCAGAAATTTCTATAATCCAAATGTTATAGCTTTTTTTTTTTGCTTTTTTTTGGATCCTATTACTCAGCAAAGATGAAAATATAAGAAATATACTGTGTTCCTTTAAAGATTCTGTTCACTGTTTTTATTTTTCCTCACATGAGCTATGTATTCATAGGTATTCTGAAGTTCCTGGTTTTCTCTGTCCACGTTAAAGGCTTTGTGATGGAATCAGCAGAAGGCTTGCATGACATTCACAGAGCCATAATAAATAATTTATTTTCTCAGCTACTTTCTTGGCAAAAATTTCATTTCCATCAGAAGACATGATTTCAGTGATAGAAATACAGTCTTTGAATTCAATATCCTGAAATGCAATTTTGTTTATTAAGGAAAAGTTAAAGCAAATAAAAGTTGCATTCAGTCTAGACTTAACTTTGATGGTAGCCTCAGAATACATCTTGGAGATGAGTTAGACATTCCCATTCCACCCAATGCTGATAAATTAAATTGAAAAAGTAGGTCCATTAATATATCTATTTTGTGTTGCTATAGAACATCAGTTGTAATATTATGATCTTAAAATGTATAAAACCTTTTTTCCTATTCTTTATTTTTTACTTCTTTATTCTTTTCTGTGGAGGGGTGGCTATGTGGTTATAAAATTTAGATAATTAAATGATGCTTTAACCTGTGTTCATGATCTTATCAGGATCAGATCTGCTGACTTACTAAATCTATTGATTAAATTTGTCTAATGCGGAAAAAATTGTACTTGTTTTGGTAACTTGACGTCTATGATAAATTATTATGCTTAAACATGGGAACTGTAACAAGTTCTTTTTATTTAGTCTAAACAATCTGCTATTGCATGTGCTATGTTATGAATTATTTTCAATAACTATTTTTATAAAAAATGAAATTAAGTTCTCTATTATTTGAGATTACCATCTGTACTTTGTCTATTTATTCTGAGTTTTTAGATTTATAATTAGCACATTAAAAGGATCATGCAAATGAGAATAATTGCTTTTTTCCTAAATAAAATTAGAAAATGCAGATTGAGCAAAGTGAACTTTCATAATCAGCAGTATTAAAGAAGCAGGCCTTATTTATCAATGAGTCTAAGAACTTGAAAAGCAGATTGAAACTGGATAACCTAATTCTAATTGTATTCCAGTTCCTAGCTACTACCATCCTTTTTATTGTTTTTTGCCTTGGTCAGTTATTTGAATGTCATCCTTTTGAATGTGATATAATGTCTGTAGTATTTAGCTTCATTCATTCTGAATGTTGACTAGAAAATTTTGAATATTAAATAAATTTAGACAGTCTTCTAGAGAATTTAGCAGTGGACTGAAAGTGTTACTGGTTGACAATATGAGAACTTGTGCCTTCCAAACAGAACTTGTTTCAACTGTCCTGTTGCCAGGGCTGATCCTGTACCTGTCTGATAACCAAAACTGTGCAAGTGTCATCTTTGGCAAAGTGTCCATATGTTGATGCATTCTGTGGTTTTTTTGTCACAAAGACTTTGTGATTGATCAAATTGGCGAAATTTAAAAAAAAACAAAACAAACAACAAAAAAAACCCAGCACAAAATGTCCTGGGTTTGGCGGGATAGAGTTAGTTTTCCTCTTGGCAGTTGGTACACTGTGGTGTTTTGGGTTCAGTATGAGAACAATGTTGATAGCAGAGTGATGTTTTGGATTTTGCACAGTAGTGATTGCATGAAGTCAGGGATTTTTGGTGCCTCAGGCTCTGCACAAAAAGCTGTGAGGGAGCATGGCCAGAACACCTGACTTGAACTGACCAAAGGAATATTCCATACCACAGAATGTCATGCCCATATATAAACTGGGGGGAGTTACTTTGGCTTGGGGCTGGGCTGGGCTGGTCAGCGGGTGACGAGTAATTGTATTGTGCATCACTTGTCTGTCTTAGGATTTATCTGTGTCTCCCTTTTTTTTTTTTTTTAATAATAGCAACTATTATTATTTACTTTGTTTCAGTTAGTAAACTATTCTTATATTAACCCACGACTCTTACTTCTGCTTTCCTTATTCTCCTCCCCATTGCACTGGTAGAGCAAGAGGGGGAGTGAGCGAGCAGCTGCATGGGTCATCATTCCTGGCTGGGGTTAAACTGTGGCAGTCCTTTTTGACCTCCGATATTGGGATCAAAGGGTTGAGATAATGACATTTGTGACCAGAGCATGTTTGACCAAATCTGTTGTAAGCATTCATTGTATGGTTTGGTAATCACTGTTCACAGTATTTATTTGCTATCACAGTTGTGCTTGTTTGCAGGGCCATGTTATGTAATAACTTACCTGCTGTGTGTGTTCCCTGTGGTGAAGTTTATCCTCCATGGGGCCTGGGCTAAGGTTGTCAGTTTGCTGTACTTTGTAGTAGTGGCTTGTGACATGATAGCATTGCTGGTCACATCACATGTACCAGATGAGGTACACGTATTCAGTATTTCAGTCACCTCTGTACACCAGGAGTCACCTGCTGGGAGGTATTAATAGTTACACCTTTTTCTTTTTCTCCTCAGCTGACCTATGGGGGAGACATCTTCCTACATTTTTTTAATTGCTTCCCCCACCCTTGCTCCCTTCCCTTTTCCAGGCTGATTACAGTAGCATTTGAGAATTTTAAACATCTTCATATACTCTTCGAATATCCTTGAAACAAGCATGGTCCTTTTGCTAGGATCAAGTGTGTTACTGCATATGGTTCATGTGTTGTTTAAGGTTAAACAACAAAAGAACATAACCCAGAGATGTGTTCCAAGGCTGGATAATCATGAACGGCAGGATGTGTGGAATAGGATGGGCAAGTGCCTAGGGCAGTGGGTGCCTCCAAGTGTTTTGGAACTTCACCCCTGAGTAAGTCCAGAATCTGGAAAAACTAGTAAAATAGTTGGAAAAAGTAGACTGTCACAGTGGCAATTCCACAGACACACGGGTCTCTGCAACATGCAGGGGCCTGGCCAGGAACTACCAACCCCTGTTGAATGCTATTCAGTACCCTCAAAGGGAAAAGAAGGTCTCTGGATCTGACAAGAAGACAATAGGTCCTGTGGCTACTCCAGCCCCAATGACAGGCCCTGCAGCTGAGCCGTAGAACCAGCATGTCCCGGTATCAGTTGCCCCTACACACAAGAGAAAAGGCACATGAAAGTCATCTTGTTACATAAAGGAGGACAAAGCAGGACTATCAGAAGAACTGGAGGAAGAGGCAAAACAAGAAGTAACCACCACTCAATCCCTGTCTTTGAGTGAGCTGTGGGATATACAAAAAATATCCTCATTGTCATCCTAGCGAACACATTGTCACCTGGCTGCTCTGATGCTTGGATGTTTGGGTTATCAGTTTGGAATTAGAGGGTAGGGAAACCAAACCAAGCAGCTGGGATCACTTTTTAGGGCAAAGGCATTAACAATGCAATTGGAAAAGTGACTCAAGTCCTCAGCCTCTGGACGTAACTACTGTAAATCATGAGGGGATACTTTCCCCACAAGGAAGATATTACAAGTTGCCCAGGCGAATGGATTACAGTAGAGAAAAGGTATCCAATACCTGAGGGAATTAGCCCTGCAAGAGATGACTTATTGTGGCCTGAACAACATGCAGTTAGGCATGGATCCAGGCAAAGTCCAATGCACATGAACAGTGTGTCAGAAATGTGTCCAGGGTGCCCCACTGTCACATACCCACTCACTGGCAATATTAGTCTGGAAAGATGGTGTGGTACCCAACAGCAGATGAAGCAGTTTGCCAGCTTGGGGAATACAAAGACAGTATTTCTTCTTCTCTTGTCTCAACTGTGGAGAAACTTGTTTAATAAACTGACCCTTGAGTTCCAGCAATTCAGAGAGGATATGTACCCCACCTGTATGGGCTTGTATCTCAGCAACTGACAGCATGTGTCCTTTTGCTCAAGAGGTAGTTATAGAAGGTATGTGCCACAGGGTGCCATGTGGGTTTTATTTGTGGGACCAACAGACAGGATGTGAGGAGTTGGAATGGAAAACCTACCTCAACCCCATAAGCCTAGGTACATGAATTACAGGGAAAAAACAGTAAGAAATGGAAGTTCTTAGAGCAAAGTTGCTGCTTCAGTCTCTAGTGGGCAGCTTCTCAGGCAGTGTGGAAGGACTGATTTTACTTTGGATTCTATGGAAAGAAGTTCTAATCCACTTCTACAAGAAGTAAGTGGAGAATCCTGTGATCAGTATTAGAGGGGCCCTGCCTGCAGTCTGGTGTAGGAGAGGGTCAATGAATGGACTGTGTGGAGCTAATGGCCCAGAATATTGGACCTGTGGGAGTGTAAGGCTGTAGTTGATACTGGTGTACAGTGTACCCTAATGTCATCAGGCTATGCAGGGGCAGAACCCATCTGTGTTTCTGGAGTACAGGGGGACCCCAACAGCTGACTGTACTGGAGATGGAAATCAGCCTGGCTGGGAATGAATGGCTAAAGCATCCTGTTGTGACTGGGCCAGAGACTGTGTGTCCTTGGCAAAAAAAAATCTCAGGTGAGGGTGTTTCAAGGACAAGGTTCATGGACTAGAGAGCCATGATGAGCAATTATTTCATTTTTAATATGAAAGATATCTGAACTGATGAGTAAAACCATATTTTTGAGGGCATGATTTTTTTAAAAAACTTAGTTATAAAATTGCTGTTTAAAGCAGAATTTTTTAATTAATAATTTTAGAATGATATCTTAAATGGGTGGATACAGAAATATGCTGGATTAGTCTGCTGATGTGTAGTTAGTGTTTGGAGCTATTATGCTGTTCTTAAATACCTCTAACACTGTGTAAGATACTACACAATTAGTTAATACCACGAATACTCATTAAAATCATTGTAACGGAGAGAAAAGAATTGGGCCCTCAGTACCTGAAAGAGTTACCTGCTGTAAGAAGTACCTTTCCTCTGCTCTGAAAGAAACAATGCTAGGAATGGGTTATGTTCCCGATTTTTTACTAATGTAGTCTCATATATTTGCAAAAGTATTACACATGTAATGTATATTTGTAATAAGGAAAAATGGCAACCTGACTCTTGAAAACTCTGGATTAGTTGTTACTGTTAGGAATTGCAGCTGCTTTAATTTAAATGCCAAAAATCCTGTTTTAAGTGATATTTCACAGTAGTGAACTTTGATGTACTACTGGCTACATTTTTAAAAAAAAAAGAATTATGTTGAAGGAATTATGGGACTTCTCTTATAGAAGTAATGCAAAGCTGTCAATGATTAAAAAAATTCCCCCCAAAACCCCCAAACAAGACCCCCCAAAAAAACCCCTTGCAATGAGGCAACGCTACCCAAGCTTACCTAAACAAAAGCTAACCAATCACAATTAGAGCTGAAAAAAATGCATGTAGAATCTTAGGAAAAAATGGAGAAAGCTAGTTATTGCAGAATCGCTAAAGGGGTAAGGTTGGAAGGGACAACGATGGTTAATCTGGTCCAACCTACCTCCTCAAGCAGAGTCATCCTAGAGGATATTGCACAGGATTGCATCCAGATGGTTCTGGAATATCTCCAGTGAGGGAGGGTCCATGACCTCCTTGGGCAATCTGCTCTGCTGTGCAGTCACCACACAGTAAAGTTCTGCCTCATAATCAGGTGGAACTTCCTGTTCATCAGTTTTTGCCTGTTGCCTCTTGTCTTATTCTGAAGTTAGAGCAATTCTAACTGGCATATTGTTGAATTTTTAATATTTTTATAATATGCACAGTAGCAGATTGGGATTTTAGTTTTAATATTTAGATTCATTTGCAGCAGAATGATATTTTGGTTTGAGTTGTCTCATGACCAGAGTTGCCTGAAGTATAGAAAACTCTTGTGAGACTTCACTGAGTTATGAAGATGATAAATTTGCTTAACTGAAAGTGCATTCATACTGAAATGTATTTATTCTGTCACTGCAAATAGTATACACTGTAATTACAAATAGATTAAGCTTGAGTCTATCAAAACAGTTGTCCTGAAGTATATATGATCTGGAAGATTAAGTATAGCTAAGCACTTCGTATCATCTAAACAAAGAGCTCTCTTCCCACCCCCTGTCATTCTGAGTATGAACTAGAATCACCTTAGCTTATTTAGCAGTGTTGTATTCCTTTGTCTTTTTTGGTCCATTACAAGAAATCAAACTTGAACTTTGCATGCCAGATGATATCATTAGAATGCTCAAAGAAGTTTTCTGACTGGAGATAAAAATGAGTTTACTTTTTCAGTGCTTAGTGACAAGGCTGAGCATTACCTGGTTTTGGTTTTAAACACAGAATTTCATGACCTGAGTAATACCTAGGCAGTGGTTTTACTTGCCACACCAGCCTGGAAATATGTGCCAGTGAAGTATGTTGTCTGAAGTGTGGCAGATCTAATGGAAGAAGTTGACCCTTCATTTGTTTAGGGCAGAAGGAGGCTATAGAAATTATTTTTAAGGAAAAATGTCTTCAACAGCAGTGGTTAATCCTCCCCCCAAATTTTAAAAAATAATTTAAGAATTAATAAAAAGCTTAATTTAAAAGGAATCCATGTTCTCCTCAGAGAATGCTCACATTTTTATGTATTTGGGCAGTTTTTAGGTTAATATGTTGTGATGATAATTGCATTCTGCTCGGCAGCTCTTTCTGGTGTCTTGAGGAATTGGTCTTGTATATAATAACTCATTATTAGACACAGTGGAGATGTCAAGGTGGTTCTTGGCTGTTTAAGTTTTAATTTGTACTCTGTTTATCACTAAGTCATAGTCCAGAAGTACATAATAAGTACACAAACTCTCTGTATAGGAAGACACAGAAGGTATTTTCCATTTTCCCTTCAGCTTGCTATCTTTTATCAAGAAGCAGTAAAACGTAGTTTTCCTAAAAGAAAGCATTTGTGTCAAAATCCCTGAGCACATAATGAAGTAGGTGCAGATTGCTTGCATGATCTGTTTCTGGGCTTTCTCAGATGAATGTGATTGCCACCATGTATTCTTAGACTGTGAAAAGATTTAAAAGTGGAACAGATAATTGCAGAGTCAAGTTATGGGCTTTATTTAGATTGTGTTATAGCACCTTTCATTCATGAAGCTGTGTAATGTAATGTACCAGGCTGCAGTGTCTGAAGACTTGAAAGTATTAAAGCCTTTGGTCTGCACTGCATCCTTGGAGACTAAGAAAGGCATAACACCCTGATATAATGCCACACAGTGGAGTCAAGAAGCTGTTTGTTATTGGTGGACATAAAGGTGTTCAGAAAAAGATCTTTTCCGTTTGTTCAGTCCTATAGATGAAATTGCAAGAGGTGAGAAGGGGAGAAGGAAAAAATGAAGGGCAGCTTTTGATGTATCTGACAACACCAGAAGATGCTATTAATGGCTCTTCCTTTTCATCTTCATAGAAGCTGTGGACTTCATAGGTCATAAATGGAAAAGAAAGAATAGAGAGGGTTGGAGGAAGGGAGGCTAATAGCTAATGGTTGATATTCTGCTGTTCAGTTAATGCTTATTCCTATTTCCTTACACTCAAGTAGGGGTGTACTGTGCAGTTTCGGTAAGAAGAAAATTTCACACAAGGCTTTGGTTTTGTTCCTGAAGTTTGCAATCTGTCTGACTATAAAAGTGTCCAGTAGGCTTCAGAAATTAATCTTAACTTATATATATTCAGTGGCGTTTCTTGATTAAGGTATTGGCTTACTTCAAAAGAACTTCACTAGTTGTTGGGGGTAGTCTAATGGCTAACACATAGGAGGTAATAGAGTTTAGTTAATTCATTAATCAGAAAATGAATTTAAGACTTTAACTCTTTCCACTCTGTTTATCTTTTTAACCTATTAGTTAATATAACATCAATATTTATAAGTAGAAACGTGCATAATACAAGCACATGCATGATAAATCTGAGTATCCAATGCTTCTTAAATTGTACAGCTATTGGCAGATTCAGCATACCCGTCAAAAATTCCTGTATGACTATAGACTTGCAATAAAATTTTTTTCCTATTTCTCTTTCCAGCAGAAATTGAATCAGTTGTATAATTCAAATAGGAGCCTTGATGTAAATCTCCATGTTGTGTTGATGTGCCCTAATGACACACACTTGAAAAACAAAGGTTAATTCTTCCAGAACAAAACAAGAGAGTTGTGGGACAAGAGAGATGGAAAGAGGTTATTTTTCCCTCCATTTTAATTGTTTGCAGTCAAAAAGTCCAAACTAAGCAAACCTGAGGAACAATAGTATTCCCAAATCCTCAGTGCCATTTGAGCTAAATTAATAGTCAGCATGCATCAAATTGCAGAGAAGGATACACTTATAATCAGGAGCATGTTTGAGAAATATGGGCTAAAAGAAAGGTAAGTTTGTCATGGATTTTCATGTATAGAGGCTAAAAATGGAATTAAATAAAAACTGTACATTGATGACAAATAATTGCATTTTTCTTGTTCATAGTACAGTGGTTGGTAGAAAAAAACCCTCTAAGTGCATTTAAATATAGAGAGATTAAACTTGGTTTGGAAATGTAATGTGTAGTTGTGAATTCAGAATTATTTGCAAGATTTGGTAATAGAAGTTATGAAATAAAAGTCAATTGTCTTGTCAGTGTCCCGTCCGAGCTCCTTGTGCACCCCCAACCCCAGGGCAGTCTGAGTAGCAGAGAAAAGCTTGACTCTGTGAGCACTGCTGATAACACATCCTTGTGCTATCAACACTGTTTTCATCACAAATGCAACACACAGCCCCACACCAGCTACTATGAAGAAAATAAATTCCATCTCAGCTGGAACCAGTGCATAGCATCATAAGCAAAAGACACTAATAGAAATTGTGAGCAATACTTATGTAGCTCTTCCCCCTCTAAGATAAAAGCTAACTGTGGTTATTAGTGTCATATAGTGAAATCTCGTCACCATGAACTGTGCTTCATAGCTGGGTGTTGTCCAAGGACCTTTTCTAAGATTCTAGGAGGGCATACTCTGGTGCTTCTACTGTGTGTGATGCTACTACTTCATGTAGCATGTTCAGTTTGAAATTCAGTGCAA
Organism: Acanthisitta chloris; assembly: GCF_000695815.1. Classification (NCBI taxonomy): domain Eukaryota; kingdom Metazoa; phylum Chordata; class Aves; order Passeriformes; family Acanthisittidae; genus Acanthisitta; species Acanthisitta chloris. The sequence continues at coordinate 35,129 of NW_008668715.1, forward strand.
CTTCAGAGTGCTATGTAATATTATAATTTTCAATATTTTTCTAATTGATTAAATAGGGATAGTGCTATAGATATATACATGTAAACTGCATAGTAACAGTCCTAAAGGCCAGCAGTTAACATTTGCCATTACAGGGGAAAATGAATCACTGTTTTGTATTTCATCTTACTATGTCATTTGTGAATTCTCCCAGGAATCTCTGGTGAATGCTGTCTTGTCCTGGCAACTTGTTTGGAACAATTCAGTATTTTTTTCTTCAATAGCTGCTTTTTAAAACTTTCATTTCAGAGGCTTTCTGTAGCATGTTGCATGTATAAAAGGATTGTAACATAGGGATGTTCCCGGGCTGAACACATCTCCAAGAACTCTTTTATTTCTTTCTGCTGTAGCCTTGTCTCCTCTGAATGTTCCTTCTCTACTAAGACCACGTGTTCAGATTGTCTCTGTGCTCTTGACTGCTTAGGTAGAGGGATATCATTAAACATTTTGTCTCTTGTGCTTTCATGTTTACCTTTCTGGAGGCTTTCCTTTTCCCTGTCCTATAGTACAAGTCATCTTTACTAGGCCACAAGGGTGGGATATCCTGAGTTAAATTGCTTTATTTAGGCAACAGAATCACACTGAGTGTGTACCACACAGAGGCATGTATATATAGAACCTAAAGGACTTCCTAATACATTGCAAAAACTGTCAGTACATATTAGAATGGGGGTGGAAAGGGAAAAGGACAGTGTAATACTGGATTTCTACATCTATATCCTGAGTTGTATCAAAAGCAGCATGGCCAGCAGCTCAAGGGAAGTGATTCTCTCCTTCTACTCTGCTCTTGTGAGATCCAGCCTGGAGTATTGTGTCCGGGTCTGGGGTCCCCGGTACAGGAAGGAAATCAAGCTGTTGGAGTGAGTCCAGTGTAGGCTACCAAGTTGATTAGAGGGCTGGACCACCTCTCCTGTGAAGAAAGGCTGAGAGAATTGGGAATGCTCAGCCTGGAGAAGAGAAAGCTTTGGGATGACCTAATTGCAGCCTTCCAGTACCTGAAGGTAGCCTACGAGAAAGATGGAGAGAGACTATTTACAAGAGCATGCAGTGACAGGAGAATGGCTTCAAACTGAAGAAGAGGAGGTTGAGATTAGGTATTAGGAAGAAAATCTTTCCTGTGAGGGTGGTGAGGCACTAGAACAGGTTGCCCAGAGAAGCTCCATCCCTGGCACTGGTCAAGGCCAGGTTGGATGAGGCCCTGAGAAACCTGTTTTAGTGAAAGGTGTCCCTGCCCATGGCTGGAGGGTTGGAACTATATGATCTTTAAGGTGCCTTCCATCCCAGGCCATTTATGATTCTAGGAGTAACAGAACAACAGAGCCAAAATGAACTGACACACAATCTATGTACATCTAAATGCAGTAACAAAACGGTTTAACTAAACAGGAAGTACATAAATTGTGCTTGTCCTGAGTTTGGAAGTAGTGGTGTCCTTGTTAACTGAACATATGTGAAAATAATATTGGTGTAACTTAATTTACAATGGATCACTTGGCTAGAATGTATAATAGATTGTATTGCTTGCTGTGCAGGTAGTGGATTGCAGTTTGTATAGCTGACCTTTCTCAAAGACTTGCAGTAAGGCATAGTCTGTGCACCTAAACCACTTTCATCTCCCCTCAAAAGGATGTAATAAAATGACTGTTTTCCTCATGATTTTACAATAACATAGTGTCATAATATTTTAAAATATCTAATTGCATCTTGGCACTGCACAAGAACAGCTGGAAGACAGGAAGAATGCATAAGCAATGGAAGAAAGTGTTGAAATACAGAAAAAAGTTCTGGCATTGAGTAATATGATGCAGGCCCTCATTTTCTAATTTGAAGGAATTTGGAATCCTGTAAACTCATTTACCTGCGAGAACTTACTATGGTGTATGCTGAGTGAGGGGGGAGAGTAGGGTGAAGAAACCCCTTGCTGCTACTCTTTTTTTTTTTTAATGAACAATTTTTATGAAAATTGTTTCATTCCTTTCTTTGCACTTTTAACAGCTTCTAATGATCTCATGGAACTTCCTTTAAACTGGAAGAAAATACAGATTGCAGTCACTGCTGCCTTTTTTTATTTTTGTACTTATTCAGTTCAAAACTTAAAATTTATCTGAACAACATTCTTCTCTTTATAACAAGGAATGATAATTGGAAAATAAATTTGTTTTACTAACAATAAGCAGAATTATTCTAATTTTGGATAAATACTGCATAACGTTAGGAAATCTTATGCATGTAGAACGATTTCAATCCAGATAGAGAAGAATTCACAGCAAAGTGGTTAGTCTGATTCCTAGTGATAGATAACTATATAGAAATGGGATCCATTTTTTATTAAAATAAGATTGGATATGATCTTAAAATACATACTCATACTCGTGACTGTTAATGAGGGAGATAAATTAGAAAATATTTTTATTTCTATAATTATCAGGTAAAATATCTAACAGTTTTGTTGATCGTTCATGAGGAAAAGCCCCAGATTTTTGCAATTACTTCTCAGGTTTAAGCTGTCACTTATATTTGACGTACAGTTTGTTTTATGCCAGTTTAATTGTTCATGTGTGCAAACTGCTCTTTAAAAGAATTTTAAAAGTTGGTTCTTTTCTTTTGATGTTGGAACATATCAAATGAAAATAATTTTACTATTAACGCTGACTTAACTGAATTAGTTTGAGATACCTAATGTTACCATGAAATGTGATTCCTAATTTCTAAACTGTAAATCATAATATGCTTAATCTATAATCTATTATGTATATATAGATAGTCAATTAAAGTGCACTGTCAGAGGTCATGTGCAATGAAAGGCTTTTTTCTAATTTTCCAAGAAATAGTTTCTCCCTACACTAAATCTCTAGCTATACTTGTAGAGACTTGTATATTTCAAGATAACTCATTCAAATAAACCCTATTTTAAATGTATATTTACTGTCCTGAGTGTAGAAGTCTGAATGGTGAAAGTTGTTATAGGTTCTTACTTTCTGCAGGGGAACTTAGTATGGGGGAGAACAGAAAGTAAATGTTATGCTATAATATTTTTCGTCTAGCTAAACTTGGTTTTGGTGTTACCTGTAATTTTTTAGATTGTTCAGAATGCTAAACATTCTGCTGTTTGCTATGAGTAACCTCAAACACAGAATGTTTGTGTGATAATGGGTGATGCATTAGAATAATATTACTGATTTTCATGATACTTCTTCCTTATTGAGATATATAAGTTGATGCTTAGTTGCAGACTAACAGGCGGAACTCATATATTTCAGATTGCATTTCCTAAAGATCTCATTTATGGATCCTTAAAGAAATTCTGTTAGGACATTTTTTTTAGTGAAACACAGTGGGTGGGTAAAATTTGCCAACCAATAACAGAAGTCTTCACATGTATATAAATTACACAGTAAGGTTGTGATTATCTTAAAAGTTCTTTGACATTCTTTCTGGAAGCCTGGGCAGGGAGGGGAAAAACATTTCATTATTGTTACTGTTATTATTTGTTCTTAATTAGTCTTAAGGCCCTCTTTTTGGTTCCTATAAGCCAGAGTATGGAACACCTGTACCTAGAGTTATATATTCGGAGTATTATTACATATCCTAAATAGCAATTATTTACTCTTGGGTTTTTAATTTTTTTATTTTTTTTTTTTCCTGCTTGGAGACATTAAAGAAGGAAATGTTTGTTGTTTAAGTGTGAACATGAGAAGATTTTTAAGTGAGTTTTTTTCCTCTGTTGAGCCTTTTGTTTTAGGTCTTCAGTTCGCATTTTTATATTAGAGGCTTTGGTCTGTAAGAGGTATCTTGAAAAAATAATCCTTTAAAAAGAACTATTAGCTGTATGTGCTGAGTTCTTGTTTAGCACAAAACCTTTTCAAAGGCACTTTTGAAAAGGAAAGATTTAAAAAACTAGACTTCAAAAAGATTTCTTAAGATCAAAAGTAGCATGCCATGGCATAAGAATGTGCTTGGTCTAGGTGGCAATTTTTTGGTAGTGGAGCAGGGAGCCTGCAGGGATGGCTTTAGTGAGAAGAGTGGCCAGCACTTAATGAAGCCACTTGCAGGACACTGTGATCTATGAAAATTTACTTATGAAAGGACAAAATGCTGCACAAGCAGTGAGGAGAGGGAAACGTGTGGATATTTTCTGGAGAAACTAGTTCCTATGCTGGAGAAGGTTTTCCTGACAGGCTTTGTGGCCCATGTGAACAGTTGTTCACGCTGATGTGCCTGCTGCCTGTGAAAGGATGTGTGCTGGAGCAAGTTTGTCCTGAAGGATACAGCCTCTGCAAATAACCCACACTGGATTAAGGGAAAAGGCTGAATAGATAGAAGCAGTGGAGAGGAGCTGTTACAGACTGACTACAATGCATTTTGCATACCCCTCTGTACTGCTCAGGGTGGGAGCAGGGATATTAAGACCAGCCCCTGAGGTTCTTCTTAATAGATCCCTTGGGGCGGATTAGAGTAAAACAATACGGAATAAGCAGTGTTGAGGGAGAAAGAGTTAACCATGTAAATTGGTTAATGACCAATTAAAAAAGAATGTCCCCATACCTCCTCCCTGGGGATTGAGTTTTGCACCTCAGCCTTATCGGGAGGGGTGAAACTGGCATGATAAAAAGCATTATCCCCTCTTACAGGATCTGCTTCTTATCAGCTTTCCCCCTTATCTAGCTCAAACCCCAGCTTGTTGCTAAACAAGGTCAGTTTGTCATGATCATCCTGTGCACGTGTCTGTGTACCTCCTCTGCACCTGGGCTGTATTATGCAGTCAGAGGTTGTACCACCACACACCCAAAACCTCTCTTCCTCCCCTTCGGTTGTGGGGAGCAAACCTGGCCTCAGCAAAGCATCTGCTGTGTTTTTAAATGGCTGATTGATTGAGTCATTAATCTTTAACACTTCAGCCTCTTATGGGAGGTAGAAAAGTCAGGAATGGAGTGAAGTTGAGTCTTGGACAAGCTCTTTATAACTACTCTCTACAACTACCTAAAAGGAGGTTGTAGCCAGGTGGGGGTCAGCCTCTTCTCCCTGTCAGCAAGTGACAAGATAAGAGGACATAGCCTCAAGCTGTGCTAGGGGAGGTGAGGTTGGGCACCAGGAAGTAATTCTTCACAGAAGAGGTAGTCAGGCATTGGAAGGGGTTGCCCAAGGAGGCAGTTGACCACCATCCCTGGAGGTGGTCAAGAAATGACTGGACGTGGCACTTAGTGCCATGGTCTGGTTGACAAAGTGGTGATCAGTCAAAAGTTGGACACTATGATCTTGGAGGTCTTTTCCAATCCAAATGATTTCTGGGAAATGGTTGTTTTAATTTATTGTTTTTCCTCACTATTCAACTCTATCTTAATTGGCAATAAGTCAAATTTTCCCTATGTTCAATCTGCTTTGCTCTTGATAATAATTGAGTGATCTCCCTGTCCACTAAGTCCTGTCTCCTAAGTCCACAAGCTTTTTCAGCTTGTTTTGTCAGTGGGAGGGAGAGTGAGAGAGTGGCTGAATGGATGGCTGACTGGCAGCTAAGATCAACTGCCTGATTTGTTTTTTTGAAGAAAAGTTTTTTAATTAACAATGAGGATGGTGTAACAGCAAAGTGAGTTGCCCAAAGAGGCTGTGGTATCCATCCTTGGAGATGCATAAAATCTTACTGGACATGGCTCTGAGCAACCTGCTCTGCCTTACCCTGATCTGAGCAGGGTTTGGACTCTGGTCCTTCCTGTCTCATCCAGACTCTGATTCTGTGGTTCTGTGAAATGCTCATGTTGTCCAGCAGTGGGAGTGAACCTCCTTTCCTTTACATGTACAGGCAAAGTTTGTGTGAATATATGCTATGTTACATAATTATCCTTTTTTGCTCAATTTTTTTGGTTTTTTTTCCCTATTGTGACAAGTTTTTGATAACTTTTCTGCAACACAAGTAGCTCATCAAGACCAAATGCTGTATGAAAATGTATATAAAGCCTTTCTCCATAACTCAGCAAGGACTGTAGGATGCTACCAAAAGTGAGGGACGACACAAACTTTGTGATCCTCAATTTTTGCTGTAATGTGGGTTTATTGTTTTTTTGGGTTGGTTTGTGCCCTTTTTGGTTAGTTGATTTTGATTCTGGGAATGGTGGTGGTTTGTTTTGTTTGGTTATAGCAGTTGGGTTTTTTTTCCCGACACCTTACAATGCTGACTTTTACTGTGTGTAGCAGGCAGCTGTACTTGAGTTCAGTGTGAAGCAAAACCATAAAAATTGTCAAGGCCCATTCATTGTAAATGGAACTTTTGCTACTTTCATTGAGGCAGATTTAAAGTAAAATTAACTTTTAAAGTTATGGTACAACACTACTGTGTTAGGAATTTCAACCCCTAATCTTTCCTCTTACCTATTTTCAATACTTTTCTGTTAGTTGCTTGTTTGTAGAAATTGCATCAAATGAACATTTGGCAAGGGGAAGAGGTGGGAAATACTCCCATACTTGCTATTTTGAACTTTTCTTCTCTGCTCTTGTTACTAGTTGCTTCTGTAATGAAGTATATGCTCTGTTGATAGAGATTAATAATTGCATTTGTTCAATCATTTCACTATGTGCAGGGAATATCAGGTGTATATTAAAGTATATATTAATCTATATGTATAATATCTATTGTGTATATATATCTAAAAATTCTGTGTCAACACAAGGCCCAAGTTACAAGGCAGACAAAGGCTGAGTCCTACTCGTTCTGTTTCACCATAGAGAAAAGCTGATGTGGCCTTTGTAGGTCTACAAGATGCATAGCCACCCTTTAGTTTCTTTATGGGAATGTTATCTTAGCTTTTGGTGATAAAAACATCTGTCAGTACTTGAACTTGCACTTTCATTGATATTTTTCAATAGAGCAGTTATCCTGGAGCAGTATCTATAATAAAACTTTGTAGCCTCATCAAGCATTTAAGTATTTTAAAGAATGTTTCATCTGTCAGGGGTCAATACCATTTGCTGCATTTTGCAGGGTCTTGTTTTCTAAGAGTTCTAATCTGTCAAGTGCTACATGAGATCCCTTTTAAAAAAGATCCAAGTGTGTGTAAAGAAAACTGAGTTAGCTACTGGGGGTATATTATAGATCAGATGCTTCTGTAATACCATTGGAGAGACATCAGTGATGTTTAGTCTAATAAAAGGCCATGCACTGCATATTGCCTTATGATCCTTCTTCCTGCTTGGTAATTGAGTTTTTTTGTTGACATTTTTTGTTTGGGGTGGGGGATTTTGCCTTCTTTTTTCTTTCTTTTAGTTTGTTTTTTCCCTTTCCTTTCATGCTTTCTGCTTCTAAGGTGGATATAAATTTCATTTTTCCACTGACATTTTGTTACATCCAAGGCTAGATGACACTGAATATCAGCCTGGAGATTAAGAAGCAGAGTTTCTCATGACCTGAGCAGATTCAGTCTTTTTGGAAATTCAGTCTTGATCACACATTATGACAGAAGGATCTGTTAACGCAAAACTGAAAACGTGTGGTTATAAATGATTTAAACATTAAGTAAAAGAGTAATTTGAGAAACTCAGAAACATTGATTTGGCAAATCAAGTTTACACTAAACTCCATGTACCTCTACTGTATTTGTACTATGAATCCTTTTCCGTGTTTACAACCTCTGTGAATCTTTCAAACTCACTTTTTGTGTCCTAACACAATATTTTATTCTGTATGACAATTTTTTGTCATAATTTCTTTTGTGTGAGTACACAAATGTTATCTAATTGATTTGTTTTATACTGTCTCCAGCCATCACAAAATTTGTGATACAATTATAGCATTAGGGGAAAAAATCAGGCCTTTGTTTCTCTGTGTTACATATCAAAGAGAAGCTGTATGTTCAAGCTTGTTGATCTCATCAATCTATTTTGCTTGTTCTTTCCATCTTGAAGAGAATGGAAATGGATGAAGTGAAGTTGGCACTGTCAGAGCTGGCAGTGATGTACATAAAGTAAATTAACCATCTCACCTCCAGCTTCCTTGTGCAGATTTCTCAAATGTGTCTCTTTGAATATGAATGTTAGAATGTCTGTCACTCCGAGCTCATAGCTACTACTTTTTCTCTGGTGTACATGTCTAAATGTACTGCCCAGCTTCTAGATTTAATAAGAAATGCATTGTTTGGATTTGATGTCATTATTACTGAACCCTATTTTCACTTGGGCTCCAGAGATTAAAGTAGGAGTTATGTGGAGTGCTATGACACTAATATTTTTACATATAATGCTTATCAATACTGGTAATTACAAATAATGTTTTTTAATGTCACTTGTTAGGACTTAATTAGCTCTATATATTTGTGAGCAAGTGTCTTCTAGAAACTCCGAGTTGGGGTGCAAATCTGTCACTATGTGCCTTTCACTTTTAAAACCACTTGATATTTAGTAGCTGATTTCAGTTTCTGTTGCTTAGCTGAGTCTGACACTGAATCTATCACAAGAAGCATTCTCAAATGCTCCTTGAAAATCTATGCACGCTGTATTCACTCAATTTACTTATTTTTCATGAAACTTTTGTTTTTAAAGAACTTCAGAAGGTTAGTTAAGCATAACCTCCCCTGTCTGAAACCATATTTCCTGTCATTAATCAAACTGTACTTCACTGTATGCTTTTTTTACCACATCACTGAAGATAATTTCTAAATTTGTTGCTATGTGACAAAAGTTTCCTCCTTTGCATCATTGTATCTTAAGATTTTGTTTCTTACTTGCTGTAATGATTCATGGTGGTAGGTTCTAAGGAGTCATCTCTTTGGCACATAAAATCATTTTCTTCTGTGTATTTAGACAATAAGATATATGTTAAACAATTCTGATATAAATTAAGTAGTTCTGCTGGTCTTCCTCATGGCAAAAAGTGCTACATGCAGGTTGGGCAAAAATGTCTGTTACCAGTTTTGAACAAATACTGTAGAAGCAGCTGTTTAGAAGGCACTTTTTTGTATTATAATTGCTTATTCTCATACTCTAACAATGTTTCCTCTGCATTATAGTACAAATGCTGGGATCTGAAATGCCACTTCATCCTTCTGATACAGCTGTACTTCTTATGATCAAGCCTATAGGTGCTACTTCAGACAGCCCTTGTGCTCCCAATTGCCCACTGTGGATATGCCAAGGAAGTGGCATTGTTTGCATAGTCTTCTCTTTCTTAGACCCTTTTTGCTTCTTGCTTTGAAGACAGTGTGCTGCTGTAGGTGCTTTCACTGAAAACAGCCACTGCTTGAAGAATCATGGAATAGTCAGAGTTGGACAGGACCTTTTAAAGGTCATCTAGTTCCAACCCCCTGCTAAGGGCAGGGACAACTTCCACTAGACCAGGTTGCTGAAATCGTCATCCAGTCTGGCCTTGAACACATTCAGGGTTGGGGCATCCACAACTTCTCTGGGTAACTTGTTCCGGTGCTTTGCTAGTGAGTAAAGAATTTCTTCCTAGTATCAGATTTAAATTTCTTGCTGTTTAAAGCTGTTCTCCCTTGATCTATCACTGCATACACATTGAAAAAGTCTCTCAGCAGCTTTTTTTTGATGTAGCTCATGTGACAACTCATGCATCATATTGGAGCACTTTCCTTTATACCCAAGTGTGAAAATACTTCTAAATTTTCTAGTTTATTTAAAATTCATCTGTAGAGGAAAAGGAGGAAAACAGCAAGTGCTACATAAATAATTTATGATAATTAGTATAGAAGAGTAAATATTTTGGGGAATGAGCATTGTATAAATCCATAATGCTGTAGGTATGATTTTGAGTTATAATTTGATACCAGTTTATCACATGAAACTGGAAGTCCATCTAGATAATTTTATTTTCTACTTTCTTATGAAAAACTGTGGTTAGGAAACCTAATGTAGTGAATAATTAGATCATAAAGTATGAGATCGCAGGAGTTGTTTGTTTTCCTTAGTATTAGTGTCTCCAGTGCTTTGATCTTTGAGGTCTCTTCCAACCAGGTTGATTCTATGATTCTGTATTTCTATTAGAAACTTTAGATGCTTTGAGAGACAAAAAGCTCTAGAATTAATTTTTACAGTTTCACTACTTACAATATTCACATATTTTGGTGTCTAGTAGTTGAGTGAAAGGCTTTGAAGGGTCTTGCTCTGAATTCAGGTTGTCATCACAGTTGTTTATTTTGTTTTAATGGTGATTCCATGCTTTTTGCTGCCCTTCTGTAAATTACCACTGATGAGACTTTATCTGGAAACCTTGGGTCAAGCCCAGTTATGATGATAGAGATATCTGATGGGTTTAATAAGTTAAAACAAAGTCATTAGAAAAAAAGTGTAATAGAGGACATGTCATCTGAGAAAAGCCTGAAATGGTGTCTGTGTGAATACACTTGTGTTTAAGTCACTCCATGCCATTTTACTATGGCAGAACAGTGAATGTACCTTCATCTTCTAGATGTGCCTTCTTCCCCCCCCAAGTTGGTTCACATCCAGCTTGACATGATGATGGGGCCCCATCTGCCACAGCCTGCTTAGGTAGGTAACAATTTTGGGGGTTTAGCTCAGCAGGATGATTGCTATGTTTAAATATTATTTTTCCTTATTACAGAGGGGAAGACAGAATTTAATAGAAAAGCTACTAATTCCCTAGAATCCATTTGGATGAAAATTGGAAGGGAGGATCCTAATTGCTAAGCAAGTCAGATTCTAAAATAGACTTTCAGTGAAAATATTGCTGGGAGATGGGGAGGCAGAAATACATCTTGGGCCATTTTATGGTTACAGGTGCACGAAGGAGGAAATTTTCTGTGATAATGCATGACCCTCTCATTTCTTCTGTTTCAAATCTAGTAGCTTCTGAAAACATTATTGTTGGCTTTTTACATGTCTTTATAGAGCAATTCACCATTTCAAAATGAATAAGCTTCATGATGTGATGATAATGATCCTGACTCAAATGCCTCACATTTAAATTTCAAAAAAGATACTGCTATAGGAGATCAAAGCATATAAAACAGTATTACTTGTTTGCCTACAAACAAGACACATACATCAACACAAAGAATTAAAAATCGTTATTTGCTTTTTCTTGTGTGCTTGCTTAATCCAGATTGCTTTTACCTCTAATGCTATTATTCTACCCTGCTATAGAAATTAATTTTACTTTTTTTTTTTTTACTTTAACTTCCATTATCAACATATTTCATCTCTTCTGCCGCTTCTTTCATTGTCTTTTCTCTTCTCTCTGGTTTTGATCTTTTTCCTAACTCTAAGATATGATATCTTACAGAAAATATATTATTCTGGACTTCATCCCATAGCCTTGATTTTCATAATTTAAAAATATAAACTTATTGAGCCAATCTGTGTATGCATGTCTATAAGGAAATCATGAGAACTCTTACTCACTGTAAATTCATTGAAAAGTGTACAAACTGGTTTTTAAGTCCTTCATTGACTGCTATATTCTATTCCAACGAGGCGGAAAGAAATACTTTGATAAATTTTGGTGACTCTTTTTAGCGAGGTGGAAAGAAATGCTTTGATAAATTTTGGTGACTCTTTTTAATAGAAGGATGCATTTCATCTTATATATTGCATGTGAATCTGATAATTATATGTATCTAATATTTTATTGAATGAGAGGCTGGTCCTGAGTACCTCATATTTTTATGCTGAGACCATGTCATATTTCCATGTATTGACTGGCCTTGGGAGTGAGAATAGAAATAGCTCTTCTTCCTTGTGAATGAGTTAAGCTGCTTCTTTCTGGCCCTGCCACCTCAACCCTCTGTGAATGAGGAGGGTCAAGAAGAGCAGACAGATGAATTTTTTGCTGCTTTGGTAGCTCCTGGCTGGAGAGATATGATGTAATGTGTGCTGTTCTGCCATACAGATAAGACCAGTTTCTGGGCAAATGTGGCACCCAAATATGGCAGTATTTTCATTCTAGGTCATTAAATTAACACAATATATAATAAATGTCTTCTGTATTTCTTTTAGCTTCGATATTTTTAGGCTTTTTCACTTCTGTTTTATTTGTTTAGGTATGCCCCTGTATCAGTGTCTACTGGGATTGTTGCCTAGAACTTCTGGTACTGTTGATAGCAACTCACTGCATAAATTGTCATTCATGAGAATGAGGATATATTTCTTCTCACTATTTCAGCAGGCATCAGTGGAACTTCTTTAGGAAGTGTGTTCAGGAAGATTGAGTGCTCGTAATTTAACAAATGAGCATAAGCTTTCATAAATTACATTTAAGATGTTAACATCAAAGTTAACATTCTTGCTGCAAGTGCACTGCCTTTAATTCCTTTTTTTCCTCTTAGTAAATTGCTGTTCAACTGAGCTTTAATTTATAATAAAAGAATACTTTTAGCTTTATAGCCTTAAGGCATCCACAGAGAGAATAAATTTATCTCTTTTTCTTTTGTTCAGCACTAACTGCACTAACTTGTTAGTGCTTTCCCTTGGATCCACTTGGGAGAAGGCAGAAGGTGACAGTGGGTTGCACAAAGAATTTGCCTTATTCTTACAAGGCTAAACCAGAAAACATGCTTAGTTATGAAAGATGGGAATATTTGATGGTCTCATAGTTTCAATTTCCATTTAGGCAAGGCTTTCTCGATTGTCTGTACAGGCAGTCTAAGAGGATTAACCATTTTCCCTTTTCAAGCTGTGTTTATCACCAGAACTTCAGGAAGAATATAAGTGATATTAGCTGACTTTTGTATAATTTTCCTTGACATATGAGGGGGCAAAATATGGGTGGGGAGGGTGTTGACTGTGACAACCAGTATTTCACATTTACAAGAATGAAAACATGGCTATCTGCAACTACTCGTAATTTAACAAATTCTTGTAAATGTGAAATTGGGAGGCATTTCCTTTGGAAAATTGGTAAAGCAAAAAGTGAGCATAAATTCCTTATCTCTTTATGAAAAAATAGATAGGAAGTATAGAAGAGAAGAATATAAGATATAAAGGTATGTAACTTTTTATATGGCTCTGTCTTAATGTTGTAGTACAGTATGTCTATAGAGGTCACTTAATATAGTAGTGTGGTCCCACTGAAGATTTATAAACAGTTAGTCATAGCTGTTCATTCAAATAAAATAATTGATGATTAAATTTAAAATTATTAAAATCACTCTACTGACTTTTCCACCCCAAGTGCTATGATTCTGTAAAACTCTGCTGTCATTAAGAAATGTTTGCCAGCAGGCAAAAGCAATATTTAATGAGAACTAGAACTATGTTGTTGTTGTTATTATTAGCATCATCTTCTTTCATCGACTTTATATATTATGATTTAGTATATAGCCCACTATGTTTTCCAAGGGAATAATTTTTTCCAGATCATTATAGAGTAGTTGTGATTTAGGTGAATCTGATTTACTGTGTTTTTGTTAGCCTAGGAAATTCTGTCATTATTGTTAGACTAGCTTTTGGAGGTTTGTATTCTAGTGCTAGGTCCATACAAAACGTTTTTGCTACTAAGAAATTGTTTCATGGAAAAAAGGGATCTTGACAATCTGAAGATGTGTAAAGATTTGCAGTTGTTTTGAAGTGGGTATCACTGCTCCAAGGAAGTGACTCAAGGCATTGCATTTTGTTCAAAGTCCAAAACCTAGCACTAGAATGTTTGCCTTTGTTTCGAAGCCACTGCAGAATGGGGGCAGCAGATGGGAAGGATGCTCTCCATGCTCTGCTTACCAGGACTGAAATGATTCTTCATCAGCTTGAACAAAACACTTACTGTTCAGGGAGGAACAGTAGATGAGCAAGTGCAAAATTAGGTCTACCCAAGCTTGAAGACTGTTGTTAAGAAGAGATAATGGTAATGTCCAATTAAGTAAGGAAATAGAAGAATCTGAGGAAGTCTATAAACTTAAATTTTTACATAGCACATCAGACAATTATATCATGTTCCTTGAATTGAAGTTGAGGATATGGAGAGAAGCTTTACTAAACAGCTTCTCTTTGATTGTTAAAGTTGGCGTTTGTGTGGAAAGGGAAGATTATGAAGGTTTAGGGCACTTTTACTCTGGCCTAGTTCAAAATGTCTCTCCATAAAATGATTACTTGTCAGGTTGTCTGACTTCATTAGGTTTCATGCAAGCGTGTAACCGGCAACTGACAGAAAACAAAGAATTTTTTGACGAAGGGTTTTTTAGGTCATAAGTAACACAAAAACCTTGATAATATCACGTTTGATACTGTCATAATCTCCTAACTATACAGACAGGTCCTTACAGCTGTATTTAAAAATTAGTATGTCCCTATTGCTTTTGGAGGTTCATGTCCTTTTTTTTTTTTTAAGGTTTTAAAGAATAATATATAATGCTCCTTTGAGAAGACTTTTTGATGTACACTTTCTGTGTAACAGCATAATGAACCAGTATTTAATGTAAAGCTTTGGAAAATAATTAACTGCATAAACTGCATCCTAGGATTGAGAGCTTTGTCTTCATAAAATAAGTAGAATAAAAGGATTTTAGATGCAGTCATCACCTAGATCCATCTGAAGATTAGAGCCATCATTTTAAGTTAACAGAAGTTGTCTAAATTGCTATAAATTCTTAGCATAGAAAAGGAAACGTATAGCTATTAATTTTTGTGCTTCTGTGCACTTGCATAGTGCTGGTTTGTATTCTCTCTTTGACCCATACATATTTATAAATTATAAAAGTAGTTGCAAATAGCCATGTTTTCATTCTTGTAAATAAATGGCCTTGAACACTTCCAGAGATGGGGCATCTGCAACTTCTCTGGGCAACCTGCTCCAGTGCCTCACCACCCTCTGAGGAAAGAACTTATTCCTAACATCCTGATCTAAATCTCTCCTCTTTGAGTTTAAAATGATCATGTGCTTGTTACATGATTCAAAAGAGGGTGAACCTGCTGAGCAAATTTCAGTGCCCTGAGAGTGTTTAATGAAGTACATTTATCCCTCCCTCCAGGAGGCAATTATGGCAATGTTGAAATCAACTCATGTTAACAATTGGTTAAAGCTAATTGTTAAAATGGGATTCACAAAACCATTTTACTTACTTGAATTTCAGTTCAACTTTAGGACTGTTTTATCCAAAACTTAAAATTTAACAGTCCACATATGGTCTTGAATATCCTTATGATACGTCCCCAATGATCTGTTTCTTGTACCACAGAGATTAATTATTTATTTCACTCCTCCTTTCTTCAAGTTAACTAACAAACCTTTCAGATATTTTGGAGTTACAATCAGGATTTATCCAGCTGCCATCATGGAGAAAGGTGAGAAGTGAACCATCACAAGTATTTGACTTAATTTCAGTTCTTAGAGCAAGAACATCTTTAATATCACAGAGAGCAGAATTCAAGATGCACATGGAAAGGACTAGGGCATCCTACCACTGCCCCAAAAAAATCCAAAAACAAATGCCCCAAAACCCCTAAACCAATAAGAAGTTATTTGTATTCCTTTCTTCCCCAACTCTCATATGTGACTAGAAAACTTGGGGAAAGCTGATGCTGTAGCTGTGAAGTTGTATCCAATTTATTATTTCAATATCTGTAATGGCACATAAACTAGATGTTGGAAAATCAAGCTAAGAGGGTAGAGGTTAATGGGTCCTACTGTACCAGGGTCAGTAACAACTGCAGTGCTGTAATGGTCTTTCCTGAGACCGCTCCTCTCTTGATGGGCTGGATGGCAAGAAAAACAAGTAACAAATATATAATTTGAAGTGTAAACCAAGTCTGAGCGATTTAATTGGAAAAGGTAAACTTCTTTAATTAGATTTATTAATAAAAACTTACTGTAAAAATTGAGGTCTTTAACAACTTGGGTGAAATATTTCATAATGTCGATATTATGAAACATTTAACAGAAGTGTTTAAAAAATCGAAGAGCAAATCAATCTTTTTATTATTTTTTTTAGTCTCTCTAGTATAAAGCATCTAGATAATAGAAACTATTGCTGAAGTAACAGGTCTGGGGCCAGAATCATTCTAGTTCTAGGAATACTTGAATAGAAATTTTTAATCTTAAAAATAGTCAATCTGATACATGAGTATATTATTACAAATTTAGAATGTTGTGCAAAAATATACCTTTTCATGACTGAACATGAACTAGAACATTATTGGGCCTTCACTCATTTAGATATTCACAAACTAGGATTTTTAAGGCAGGAATATCGTGTTACAATGCTGAGAACTTGCAGAACACTGTTACAAGAGAAGCAATCTGACATCCTTTTAATTTGATTTATTGAAATACATCCTCAGTTTTCTGTAAAACAGAAAAACACACATTCAACATTAAACCAAAATATTTTTCTTTTCACATTGGTTTAATCTGAGCGTCTGCAGTAAAATCTGTCAGAATATCTTGTCACAAAGCAAGTTTGATCTCCTGAGTCTTATCTGTAAGCCCTCAACATAAAAATGTAGATTTTTTTAAAGTTAAATTGCATTTTCAAAGTGTTTGATATTCTTTCAACTGTATGCTGCATTTTTTGCGTTTTCTTTGCAATTTTTCTTTCTCTTTGTAAATGTTCCTGGGATGGCAAATAATTATTTATATACAAAAGAGTTTGGTTCCATAAGCCTGGCACTGTATTCTCTTGAAATGATGACAGCTATTGTGTGTTTGCTTTATCTTTTTAAAGTATTAAGACTGAAAAGCCAAAATTCTGTCTGATACTTTTATGGGGTTGATGACAACAACAGTAATTATGAAATTGAAATTAAAAAATGGAAAATAAATTCTGAAAATACTATGAAAAAATCTTTGCCACATCACTGTAGGATTTCAAGTTACAATTGATTGCTCTGAAAATTAATCAGATGTATGTCTGTATACATCTCATAAGTATCTGGATCAAAATGGAGTATGGCAGTTTTTTGTAGAAAGACTTTGCTTATTTCAAATGGTTTACTTCACTACAGTTGTTGATAGTGCAAACTTTAATGATTCAAAAACAATTTAAATCTGATAAATTAATATTATTTTGCCATAGGTGAGTAGGAATACAGTAATATTTAAATGTGAAAAATAAATTCCATTTTTATTATAGACATGTGAAAGCAGTAAATATTTTGCATATATGAGAAACAATCTACTTAAATATGTTCTTTGGTTTTTTATGTCTTGCAGCGAGATATTTAAGCAAAAGAATCAGGATCTAAACTTGAAGAATAATACAGTTTTTAAATTACCTTTTAATTATGATCACACCAGTATACACCAGGGTTTTTCTGGAAAGTCCCCTTTACAAATTTAAATAGATAATATTACCTTTTCAGACTGCTTTAATTCTATAAAGAATTTTCATTGCCTGTAAATAACAGATTGAAAGTTACTGATGTTTTTAGAGTAATATTATTAAATGGTCTATGAGAATGATTGAATGACTTGAAAGGAGGGCCAACTCCATAAATTTAACTGAGACAAAGAATAATATTTTTTTTTTTATTCTGTTCCTTCCTGCCAGGTGATTTTCTTCCTCTTTTAATGTCCTCTAAGCAATTTTTTATTATGCTTTCTTCTTGTCAGGAAAAAAAGCAGTGAAAGGAGGAAGAGAGAAACCATAATCTAAGTATCTTTACAGATAAGTTTTAAAAACCAAGTTAAATATCTCTTGAGACCCTAGATCTTAGTTACTGAAGTATCTTAATCATACAGGAATTAAATGGTTTGATCACTGAGAAGAACTGCAATTATTTAGACTGGTTCAGTGTGCATTTTTAGTGTAGCATTCTTGGCATTCAGTACAACATCGATTCTCTACCTTGCAGAGTTGTCATTCTTCTAGTGTACTTGACAGTTTTTTATTTTGCTTGAAAATTATGGATTTGTAGTCTTTTAACACTGACCTAACACTTGTGGTTTGTGGTGTTTGTTTTTTTTTGGTTTTTTTTTTTTGTTTTTCTTGTCTTACTGTTACTAGAAGTTTCTAGTATCTGGTAGCATAGCAAGTATGCAGGACTGCTCTTAAACACAATCAATCAGGTTGGAAAAGACCGACCATCAAGTCCAACCTATGATCTAACATCACTGTGTCAACTAGACCATGGCACCAAGTGCCATATCTAGTCTTTCTTATCTTAAACTAGGGACAGTGACACCACTGCCTCCCTGGGCAGCAACTCCATACAGTATATGAAGTTGGGGCATTTCTTTATAATAGGTTGGAGCTCTCTCTACTCTTAAATACCAAATGTTTCTTTTTTCATCTTATTTGTTGCCAAATATCTGGTTTCTTGTCCAAATATATTGTCTGGGAATATACTGAGTGAATGAAATATGATAAAACTAAGGAGATGCTTACATTTGTAATCTTATTTGGGAGAAGAATAAGCAACAAATAGCATCACGTGCAAGTATTTGATTGCATTTAGTTTGAGGGGAAGAAAAACAATGTAACTTCTTATGTCCCTCTTTATTCAAAGCCAACAAATACAGTCTTTGGAACCATTTAAGCAGTACAAAGTGTGTATATGGATAGCAGAGGAGTGGTTTGTGTTTGTTTATTGCTGGAAGAGAGGGGAGAAATGTGTAGCATTTTTTTTCCTTCTATGAACACTTGTCCTTGGCTTAAATTGATATGTGAAGCAAGTAAGTTGTGGGAGAACACAGAGCAAGACAATTAGAGATTTGAAAGCTCCATTTTTTAACCTTATCAACTTCTGAATGAGAGGTGAGAAAATAAGAAAAGCAATTTATTTATGTCTCAGGGCTATATGCATTTGAAAACTTGCCTAGATAGAAATTCTGTTACCAGGTTGGCTTTCCTTTACTGCCTGTTGACCATGACACAGGTGGTTTGGGTTTTTTTGTCTACTTTTCCTACCTGTAAGGTAATATGGCTTTTACACTGGCAAATATTATTTTTAAATTCTTCCTCAATACAACTTAAAAAGAAACCAGTAGATAATTAAAAAAATGAGTCTAAGCAAATCAGTGTTTTGGTATAATGGCTGGTGCTGCTAAAGCTATTAGTGTAGGCTCAGAAAAATATCAGAATGTGACCTCTAAGAGAATAAAAGTAAATATTAGCTAAATAGCCACAAAAAAAAAGTTAATTGCAAAAAGGTTTTGTTTGGACGTTTGTTTTTTTTTGTTGTCCACAAACTTTAAACCTCTTTCAGTGGGGATAGTTTATAAGCCTCTTTTTAAGAATTATTATTTCAAAAACATGATCAGCATTATTTTTATAGGGTTTAATGATGATTTCTGTTCTCATCTGATATATTAATAGACAGAATTTATTAATTTTTTAATATGTATTTAGAAAAAAACAGCACTGTTTCTTTACCAGTTGGAAGTGTTCTTCAAATTTCTCCAGAAAATAAGTGTTCCAATTTTCATTTCCTTCCAAATGCTTTCAGTTTATGAAGTGTTTTTTCTCTCAAATGCCAGTATGACAACTTTCCAGGAATGAAAGCCTTTTTTCCTCTTTCTCCCCTCACTGTTGCTCCTCTCCTATGTACATGTTCTCAAACAATTTTTTTTTTTTTTACAAATCAGTGCTGAAATTTGTTTCAATTAAAAATTGAAACAAATTAGACAAGGTTGAAAATTGGTAGGTTTTGACAATATGTTTGAGACTTGTTTTGGGACCATAAAGCCTGTGACTTTGAGAGCATTTTGGGAGTCTGGGATGTGATGTACAAACCATTACTCTAGATTTCAGGTCACCACTTCCTTTAATAGATCTTTATATGTTTCAGCAGTTCATATCTAAATTTAGTTTGTAATTGAATTGCTGTGTTTTAACAGACTAAGAACCTTTCTTTGGATCAGTAGAAATTTTTTTTCATATTGCATTCTGAATGAGAAGAAAAGCTCCTGTACCACCATTGCACTCACTTCCCTAGTAAAAGACTACTTTTAAGGTTTTTTTAGGAATCAGTCTATAATTTTTTTCTTGGGATACTTCTGGTCGAAAGGATTATTATTTCAACTCTGAGAAATGTTCTAGTGTATTACTTCGTGTAAGAAACATTTGACAGAAAATGCTAACATGAAATTTTGCAATAATGACATAAACGGACTGACAATAACAAGCATGAAGCAATCAGTGATGCTCTGATGCTTCTCTGACATATTGGCTAACTTTAATTATTGACAGATTTTTAATAAGGAAGCATGTGCTGTTGATCCATGCAGTGATAAAGCCTGAAAACTCATGAGTGTAAAAGAGCTAATGATGATGATCTACTAGTTCTTTACTTTGGCTGAAGACATTTATAATATTTCTTATACAGTGTCAATACTGGAGTACTGTCTCGGTTTCTGAGATTTAAATATATATGTCCTCATATTATTGCATTTTGATTAGCACTTTGGTCACTTTAATCCTGACTGACCCAGGAACTCTGGGTATTGGGAAAATGGTGGTCAAAATGGAATACATTTGGGGGTTCATTAGTTGTTAAATCCACTGAACTTGCAGTAATTGTCATTAAATTTTCTCACAGCTATATTGTTCTAAGATTAATCTATTAATTAATCAGTCTTTACAATCAACAATTAGACTATGCTATTTGCCACCTCAGGCTCATTGCTGCCACTTCTGTTACAAGTTTCATATGTTTTCATGCTCTGCTTTGCTTTCTAAAATTGAACTGATTTAAATTCACATGCACATGAGTTAATTCACGAGCCTTCAGTCATTTTTCATTGAATATTCTCTGATTTTAGAACATCCAAATCATTCGTAGGCACATTCTGCTTTTGATACAGCTGTCTATGAACTCTGCTATGATTTCTTTGAAACAATATAGGTTTAACTTAGTGTTCTCATCTTCAGCTATTCTGAGTATCTTGAGTGGTTATCAGAGATAGCCATATCCCAGAGTTTACCTGTGACCGTGGTGAATGTCTTGTCTTCAGCTGTCAATAATCTCAGCATCTGACAAATCGAGTCTATAATTTTTATACTGTGATAGATGAATATTTCCGAGCTTGCAATACCGTTTAAGGCTGGCACATTCAATAGCAAGATTTGTGTAGTGTTTAACAATAAAATGATGATCCTTGCCAATTCGTCAAGCCTGTGACTCTACAAGTGCACTCCATGTCTCCAGTTGATATATTTATCTCCAGTCAGAAACTGAACTGAACATCCATTGAAAATACCACAGTGAAAACTGGGCAGTTGTATTAACTTGTCTATGTTCCTTGTTCAAGAAACAAACTTGTTTTCTACGTTCTTGAATGTACTATTGATTTCTCAAAACCAAACACAAACCAATCCTGCTGATTATCAGTGGCCTGTTGGAAAGAGTACATTTTGACAAGTACTTCGATCAGCTTTTAGCATCTCCAATCTTGTCTCCAGTTCATTTTCATAATGGGAAGTATAAGTTTAATTCTGGCACAATATGGACAATCCTTTCATCTCTGAAGTTCCAAAGCTCTTAAATTACTTGAAAACATTTAAGAACTGCAGGAATCAACTTAACATAGCTTTGTCTGGCTGGAATCAATTTTGATCTATGATCTTTGGCCAACATAAGCAGTTTCTTTTGGAGAGGCTAAGAAAGTAAGCGCATATATGATTCAGGAGAGGTGATTTATCCTCAATTAGGTTCCTGAAATACAATCTTTCTGCAGCAGGTGACAATGAATGCTAGAAAAGGGTCTGGTATTCTTGATATAAAAAGCATTCTGCATTTTTTCATTTTATTACAGGACTGTTTTTTTCAAGACCATCAGCTGACAGAAATTTCTGAACAAGTCCAATTCTATACATCAGAGTTGTGGCCAGCCTTTCAAGTTCTGGAGTAGACATTTGTGTTAGCATTTATCTCAAATCACCCTGTAGTGAAAGGAAATTGATGCTTTGAGGTCCTATTATTTGGGATTATTCCAAAATTATTTTTATTTCTAAACTGGTTGGGAATAGGAAGCATTATGATATGTAGGATAAAGAGCTGATGAACAGTACATCTCTGTTCTGAGGATGGCACAATCACTTTCAGAGTACAAGTATCCTGACAAAAATATTTATGTATGACCATAAGTCTACATACCTTCACACCACCTTCAGACTGGGAATGGGAAATCAGTTTCATTTCTTGATTGATTGGATTACTTGGGTTCTGCACATCAAACTAGCCTAAAATGCGCATAAAGTAGTTGTGCTAGTGTTTCTGTGACATAAAATGCCGCATTTTACGACTACTTTAGGGCTGTAGTTTGGTACAGTACTGGATGAATGAAAATATTATATTAAATCTCACAAAGACCAGCAGGTACAAGTTTTACATAAATGTGCATGAGAGCATTCATTTACATCTTGTTTCTTCCACTTGATAAAAAGTTATTATTAATTCCTAAGTACTCAGATTGTCTAGTTTTGAAACACTGATAGTTTTGGTTTGTTTTCATCTGTCATTGTAATTATTACGAGACTAAGACAATGTAAATTTTGGCCACTTAAAATCTTTCTCTGGTGGACACTGGGTGAAGTTTGGGTCAAGTTGGTAGTATGCTTCAAAGATGAGGCAGTTGAGTTAAATGTAGTAAATTATTCTAAAATTCCCACCACCTCTCCTCCAATCTGTCTATCAGCAGAGTGGACTTCTGTTCATCACTCTGTACATTACATCATTCACTTCTGTTCATCTTATTTGATTGGTTTTGCTATGATACAGTCATCAGTTGGGTGGTGACCAACCCAACCACCATCAGTCCTTCTAGGAAAGACTTCTAACGTGGTCACTGTTAACATAAATAACCAAAGCCAACTGACAAAATCCTGCAACAGTACCTTTATACTTGCCAAAAACCTACCATAAGGTGGAGTATATCTGTATACAATCTCAGCAGCATTGCAAATTTTAATTCTTTCCATGTTATTTCATCTTTCTATTTCCCTTCTCTACCATAACCCTGTTGCCACTGATCTGGATTGACATCTCAGATACAAAGAGATGAAAGCTGACAGGGAGGTCAAGCTATGCATAAATACTGTGACAGTAGCTATAACACTGAAATTTTGTTGTTTGTGTGGAGTGGCTACTAGCAGAGATTATTTACTCTTTTTACAATCTTCTCACAATTGAGTTACTAACTTTGAAATATCAACTTTATTAAACAGGCAGTGATGTGCTGTTCATCTCCTAGTCTGTTAAAGCGTGTAATGTCCCTTAATGATGTTAACCAGCAGCCCCCAGCTAGGTCAGAAGCCTTTGCCAGGTAACATCCAGCACCTCTAAGAATTTTCAGTAGCTAAATTGTGAGGTTTAAAATAAAAGAGTTTGCATGCACTGTAGACAGCTATTTTAGGGTTGTAGTCTGGTTTTATACTGTGGTAGTTTTTGTTTTCATCTGTCATTCTTATGATAATTATTGCAAGATTAAGACAGGGCAAGATCTGGCCACTGAAAATGTTTCCTTTTAATCCATTCCCTGAGCTGAAGAAAATGTTTGAGCTATTTCCTACATTTTGATTCCACTATCCTTGCTATAATAGCCCTATTATTTTATATATAGCATCGAAGGCCATTGCAAAGTGCTCTGTATTGGCTTTGAAAGCTGCTGACAAGCGCATGAGGATTTTACAGTTAGTGTCTAGTCTGAATGTTACTCACCTGCATGGCTTGAGATTTTCAAAGGTGCTTTTCCAATTCAGTCACAAATCTTAAATGCTGTTAATTTTCTAGTTGAGCTTTTAACAGCATTTGGGGATTTTAAGTGGAAGTTAATAACTGTATTTCTATATTGAGATTTACCTAATATAAATACAGATAGTATTTGTAAATGCTATTGCATTTAGCAATGTAATTCATTATTCTGACTTGTAGTGTAAGCATGGGTAGATTTTGACTGCTTGAAGCCAATGTAGTGAAAAGAAGCAATAACTGATCACCTGAAAACCCAGCAAAGAAACAAAAGAAGAAAATTTCTTACAGTTTTTTCTTATTTGATTATTGCTATTTATATTTGTTCTCTTAAAGCAAATGGAAGGCAGAGCCTGTTTTGGAAATACACTCGTGGGGAAAAAAAATGTTTACTAATATAAGAATGACAAATGAGCGATGTTAGTTTTAGCGTTTGATGATAACATGGAAAGAAAGCAAAGATCTACATGTAGTGGAATGGAAAATTAATGATTTTTTTTTTTCCCATGGGTTTTCTGCAAGAGTTACTGAAAGATAAGACATTGAGCTCTAATCTGGTAAATTTTGGTGAGGCATAATATTACAGCTTTACCATTCTAATATACTTGATAATTCTATTTTCAAACTATTTTCTTCCTAAATAATTCATAACTTGAGACTTAGTTTTCAAAATCATACTTGGTTTGCTTGTGGTGCAAGTGGTTAAATCTAGAAAATATTAATCTGGTTAAATAATATTTTAATTGTGTTACTATTTATAACATCCTGTTCTGCTGGGTTAAGATCTGGCTGGAT
>NW_008668716.1:0-5924 GCF_000695815.1 Acanthisitta chloris
GCTGCTTGCTGGGTAAAGAAAGCTTACACGCGTCCTGGAGCATGGAGGAGTGTTGTATAGGGGTGTGGGTGACTGGGGCGGGTTCTTTTGTTGTTGTTTAGAGAAATCGGCGAGATTTCTCCCCCTCGGGTGGAGCTAATGATCAGGCGTTAGCGCTTTGAAATTTACAAGGCACAGTGCGGTCACTTTGTGGCGGAAGATCAGAGGATGCCACAGTACCTGTCACTTTGATCATGTGCTTGAGAGAGAGTGGTGGCAGCGAGTGTTGTGACAGCATCTTGAAACTTTCACTGCTGTGAATACAGGGGTTGAGAAGATAAACCTTGTGGTTTTCAATTCTGTTTGCGTCTCACATTGTTTCAGAATCTGATCTCCGTTTTTGCAAATTTGCTGTACATTTCAGAGGTGAGAATACAGTTGAATTTCACAAATGCTGTATTTAAATGCACAAAGGGAAGAGAGAATATATGCACTCTGTGGGTTTTACATTATAATTAAACATTTAACTAATGAATTCATTAAAAATTAATTTTTGAATGGGAAAAAATCAGAGATATGTCCACAGGGCAAGCTTGTAGCATGGACTTACCTTTTCTTTGCAGCTAATTGCATTTAATTTTAAGTATGTTCTGCGTATATATGAAGCTAATGCTAATGAGCATTTGGCATACCTGGCTTGCTTTTGTTTTGATTTATGATGGAGGAGGAGAAGACCCATCTGCTTTTGAGAGGAAATTAGGCTATCTTAACATTTAGTCTTTTGAAGGCTGCTGCTGGGTGAGTCGGGCAGCAGCAAGGTGTTACTTCATGCTGTAGGAGCATCACACCCCAAATACTTGTGCTGGCCTGACACTTGTCTGACCTTTTGGTGAGCAGACCGTATTTATTATTCTAGGAGAAAACTGAAATAACTGGGGGTGGGGGAGAATCATCATTTTCTTCCAGATTATCCAGTCGAATTGTGTCAGAGGTGTGTTGGAGGGGGTGGGACCATGCAGCAAGAGGAGCACTGTGTGGACAGCAGGATTTTAGCTGTCACTTTGTACTCTGAGAAACCACTGAAGAGCTCCTACCCAGAATTTTGATTTACAGTGTCCCTCTAGTTAATGCTTGAAGTTTGCAGAGAAGTCTTGCGTTTGAACAGGAGGGGAACCTCTTTATTGACAAGCTTCATTTTATTTGA
This sequence comes from Acanthisitta chloris, assembly GCF_000695815.1. Taxonomy (NCBI): domain Eukaryota; kingdom Metazoa; phylum Chordata; class Aves; order Passeriformes; family Acanthisittidae; genus Acanthisitta; species Acanthisitta chloris. The sequence continues at coordinate 1,184 of NW_008668716.1, forward strand.
TAACGAAAAGCAGAGCTTGTTTTAAGGCTAAGGTTCTCTGGTGTTGTCAAATACAATGCTTCAGTATGAGAAACTGCTGGAGCTTCTAAGAAAAGTTCTCCTTGAGTGGGGCTGTTTCCTTGCCAAATTTTTTTTCATTTATCTTATTCCAGAGAAGGTTGGGGAGCCTATATCCTGTATCTTTAAATGCTGGCATAGTTCTAATTTGGGTAAGGAGTGCCATACAGAAATGAAACTGCTCTGCTGCTCGTGAAGGATCTGCACAAAGCTGTTACTCAGTTAGTGCATTAAATACGTACACAGGCTTCTAAGAGAATATGTGATTGCCAATGAAAGTAACTAAGACTTAGGAAATTCCACAGGTAAAGTTGCTTTTAAGATCTTTTATAAAAATACAATGTGTGATACTATGTAGGAACTTCATTACATCAGGGAGGCTGATCCTCTGTTAATCAGCTATTAATTTTCCTTTCTACTCTTCAGCAGCTCTTAGCCTCACATACTACATAGTATTTAAATCTTTTTGTTTTGAAGATAGTGTTTTCATTTCTCACATGCTTTTCTGTAGGACACCTCCCTGGTGTGAACTGATTTAAAAATAACAGTATGGTTTTGGTCAATGTGAAGCTTGTTTTGAATATTGGGTCAAATGTTCTCTTCCTCATCTTCCAGATAGCTGCAAACAGAGAAATGGAAAAGTGCAGCAGGTATTACTGTGGTGAATGTTTTTCGCTTAGTACTAATTTATCTTGTAGGATTGAAGTGGGATTTTTTTTAGTCTATCATATTTAAAATCATTCAGTGTATATAATTCAGCATTCCTTGGTCAAGGGCTTGAACTTGAGTGTATCACTGTCTTGGAAAATACAAACATTTTGTATTAGCTCACACATCTTCAAAAGTACCCTGTGCTGCATGCCATAGTCTCCTGCATGTGGGACTGTTCAGCTGAGGCTGTGCAAGTCAGGTCTTGGGATTTTTGAAACATTTCTGTAGTGACTATAGCTCCTGGTTGCAAGGGAGGTGATATTTGGAAAATGCTTAAAGTGTTTTATTTGTTTTTCATGTAATTAGGCAGGTGTGAATGAAAGCAAGCCAGCACCATATAAGGTTCCTGCTCTTTCTGGATTTCATTTTGAGCAACAGTGCTCTTAGCAGGTGTTTAGCTGTTGACATATATTTGCTATGACCTGTTTGTTAGCAAAGTTTCACCTTTCTTTTTGTGTTTGCTTAGGGAAACACAGCTACCTGAGAAAAGGTTGCTTAGTTTTTGTCACAGTACCGGTTGAATAATGTCTCAGTTATTCTGAAGGTATAAAGATTGTAGGGTCTATGGAGCAAGAACTTTGTTGTCATGCATATAGTTTGGTAGTCATCTGTTGGGATTCCTAGTGGACACTGATCATAGAATCATCAAGGTTGGAGGAGACCCCTAAGATCATTGAGTGGAACCATTAACCTGTCACTCTGCCCTAAGCTCTAAACCATATCCTCCAGTGCCAGATCCAGATGCCCCTTACACACTTCCAGGGATGGTGACTCCACCACCTCCCTGGACAATTTCTTCCAGTGCCTGAACACTCTAACAGGGAAAAAAATTTTCCTAGCATCAAATCTGAATCTCCCATCTCAGCTTATGACCATTCCCTCTAGTCCTCTCACTGCAGACACGGCAGAAGAGACCATCTCCCACCTCTCTACAACCTCCTTTCAGGTAGCTGTAGAGAGCAATGAGGTCACCCCTGAGCTGCCTCTTCTCAAGGCTAAACAACCCCAATTCCCTCAGTTGTTCTTCATATGACATGTTTTCTAGGCCTTTTATGTGCCAGCGACTGATATACATATAAAACTGGAAAAAAAAGCCTTCAAGTTAAAAGTAACCTTTGATTCTGAAGTTGATTCCCAGGTGGTTTGAAGCGGATTTGTTTGCAGTCTTTTATTTAAAAGAATTGACGCTGGATGCTTGTTTTTGAATGCGATTCCCACATTTTGTTCTAAGCAAATAGCAGCCCATCAGGATGTTGTTATATGCTCAAAGTGCAAGACAGTGATTCACCACTGTGACTTAAAAAATGCTTGCTCCAATGTGGCAGAGAAAAAGAATGTTTTAATATATAGTGCTGAGTTATCGCGATCTGAATAATGAAGTGAAAGAACTTACGGCTCTGTGCACATTGAGCTTGATGAGTGGTTTTCCGCAGCCTTGTGTTTTGTGGTTGAGCTGTGGTATTTGTGGATCCTTTGCGTGTTCCCTATTCCTCTTAAGTTCCACCTTGTGCTCTCCTTCTCTCGGCAGTGCTCCTGGTCTCACCTGTACTTGTCCCTCTGACAAGGCAGTAGACAATGGTGGCTTTGACTGTTGCCAGTCCAGAATTAGGCAGACACTAATCCATCAGCTTTGAGTTGAGGAGAAGGAATCAGGCAAAGAGAAGATGGCTCTAGCTACATGTCCATCAGCGGGGCAAGATGGTGAGAGGGAGAGAGCTTCTCCCTCAGGGTCTTGAAAGAGATGTCTTTTTCCTGCTGTAGAGAGCTCCTGGCATGTGAATATAAAGCACTACCACAAAATCATCTGCCACATGAGCAACTGTCATGTGTTGCCCTTCATACAAGTGCTGTTTTAGCAAGTATTCTTGCTAAATTAGCTCAGGTGGTGTCTCATTGCCCTTTGTATCCATTGTCCTTGGCTGTGCTCATCTGGGACGAAGGGCATCACAACCGAAGCCATAAGGAATTATTTTGAATAAAAAGACCCCCAGATCTTTGGATGAGGGATTTATTGTCTCTCAAATGAACATCAGAATAACTGTTTTATGATGAGGAGGGCAGTGCTTTAATGAACTCTTTGGTTTTGCTGATGGGACAGTTTAACTTAAGAATGCAGTGTTTTGAAGATACAGTTGTGCAGAGTAGATTCTTGAGGATTCAGGGATTGGTACCACATAGGGTGGAATGCTGAGGCAAATGCCTTTCATCCTTGTGTTTAGAAACATGGAAGAATTTTTCAAGACCAGGGCTTAAAGTTCTGCCAGGCTTATTTGGGTTTTCTGATGCTCTTTTTCCCTTCCCAGCACTGCACCTTGAAGGTAGATTTAGTGAGGAGGAGGAGAATGAGCAGCAGTGCTCTTGAGAATTGTGTAGAGGACTGCTGTCCTTTGAGAGAAGTGAGCTGGTATTGGAAGTACTGACCTAAATAGGGTGAACATTCTTTGCTTTTGAAAACAAGAATATCTTCAAAGTTATTTTTACACCTCCAGTTAATGAGCCTTATTTGAAGTGGTAATAATGAGCTTTATTGATTGGGTCTGGTGGGCAGAAGGTACATGCATGTGTTGTGCAGAGCCAGCCTTTCTGGGAGGTTGCCTTGCAGTACTAGATCTGTTCAGCCCAGCTCATCTTTGGGAACCTGTTGAAGTCATGCTAGCCAAGACCACTCCTGTAAGGAATCAGGAATCACCATTTTGTGTAAATACTCTTAGAGTTCTCATACTTGGTCCCGGCATGTGTTGCGTTTTGGATTTAAGCAGTACAATGCAAGTTGGTTTTATATATGTGTGTGTGTTTGTATGTGGCTATAAAAATCAAGCATCTAAGCTAGTATTAAAAAGGTAACGTGAATGTTCTTTCCAAAGCTTGTATGCTATTACTGTGTGCATCTCAAGCCAGTGACTTTGTAGAACATTAGTGCAGTCTTAAGGAAAATTATTTTCCTGCTACTGAATGCAGATGTTTAGCTTTCAAGATTTGCAAGGATGTTTTCTGATGTTATTCATGCAAGAGAAACATAACGTGTCACCTTTTTCTGCAGTTCTGTCACCTGCTTTATACTCAGGGAAATGCTGCATTAGGCTTTTCATGTGATCAGTGCTGTTCTGTGTAGCTTCAGTCATCAGCTAGTTAAGCCCTGCCTTGCATGCATCAGCTCTCATAGCTCAGATAGTCATCAGTTCAAATGCAATCCTTGTTGGAATTGCTGCTCAGCCTATTGTGAAGTGTTTCTATATTGGTTACCCATATTTTGAAAGGCTTTTAAATAAGTTATTGTGTGTCACTCCCACTTTTGTAGCTGCACCCTATGCTTTGGGGGAAGCACTTAGGATTACCTAGAATTTGTTTTATAGCCGAAGGATTTCCTGCTCCCTCTGCATTTTCTGATTGAATTGCTTTTAGATTAATTTATTTAAATCAAGTGTTAGGCAACATCCATGGTATTTTATTTAAAATAGTGATCTAGTTAAAACAATTGTCCAAGCATAGGGTGTGGATTTGGTACTAAACTGAGGTTAGGGGAGGTGGGGAGGAAGAGCAGGAGTAATGTTAGTGTAAAAGGCCATTAAAATAGAATCTATAATATTTTCAGTGCTTTTTTTTATACAGAATGGTGGGTTATTGTCTGTGAAGCCTGTTCATTAATGCAGCAAGACTGTGAGATATCAGATTTTGCTAAGCTCTATCGTGTTCCATTATTGGAGGCAAACAGCTTGAGTTATGCTATTCATATTCTATTCTAGCTTGTTGCTTTATAATTGAACACTTCTATGTTATTTGAATTTAAAATTATACTTGAAAATGTAATGGTGATTTGACATTTGGATCACAAAATAGCACTGATTTTGAAAATTGCTTCTGTTTGAAGACTTCTTTGTCTAGTGCGTGAAAAGGAAAACAAACCTCAGCACTTGGATGGGCAAGAAACATTTAACTAGTGCATTTTGGGGCCTGTAATTTCTGCTGTTTCCCT
>NW_008668716.1:5937-26215 GCF_000695815.1 Acanthisitta chloris
TGGTGAAGAATTGTAAGAGGATAACATTTCTTTATGGTTGCTAAACTCTTCAAAAATAAAATTAAAGCAGACAGTTCATACCTGTTCAGCTAGCTCAGTTACTTCAATTAGTTGGACCTTGGAACTGGAGCAGTCACTTGGTACTGATTGTGACATTTGAATGCTTCCTGTTAGCATTTCTTATAAAATCTTTGTTTGTAGTTGTCAGTTTTGTTTGAGTTGGATTCTTTTTTTCTCTGCAAATACCAAAATAAAAACAATTTGCCATGAGTTAGCAGTCTGTAAGGTTTAGACCAGTAAACAGCTGATAGGCACTGAAGCTCAGTGGTTAGTTATCTCTTTGACTTTGGTGAGATTAGTTGTGTCCTGAAAATCAAGTATATCAGTGTTTATCTTTGCAATAAGTGATGACTCTTAGTTCTAAATATTTTGTTGCAAGTTTGCAGTGAGACTGTGATTTGGGTTGACCTCCCTAACCATAAAACAATTGAAATACATTTGCAGTAGCAATACAAAATACAAGTGCGTGGACCTTTAGAAGTGCAGAGATTCTTAGCAGCTGTTGGCAATCGTTTAAAAAAGGTAAATTCCTTTGAAGAAAAAGGGTTCCTGGAAGCAGAATATATGTCAATGGGGACTGAGTGTGTACATGTCAGATGTGCCTGCTTTTAATGTTAGCTGATGTGACGAGGAGGTTTTGGACTGCTCACTGGTCTCTGTACAATAGGTATTCTGCATTGTGACTCAGGTAGTCATTATTTTCTTACAGTTGTTTGATCTTAAGGACCTCTGTTCTTAGTATCTTACTGAAAATACTAACTTATGTCCTGTTAATAGAAATTCCATGCATCTTGTTTTTGAGTGGTACCACAATTAGGAAAGCTCCCCATTGTTACAACAGCAAACATAGCTGTTGCATTAGTAAGTGTTTTTGTGTAAGCTCAATCAAGTTTATGAACTTAGTTGTATCATTATTGGCACTAGTAGGTGTATTTTTAAGAATGTCTTAGAAACAGATGGTGTGGTGGTGGTGGTTTGGTTTTGTATTTTGTTAGTTTTCCTCTCCAGGTGTTTAAAGCATGCTGGCTTTAGAAATAGTTAAAAATTCTCTCTCTCAAAATACCTTCACTCAAGTTTGAAAGCCTTCCAGAAATTTAATGCAACATCCTAAATTCTCTTTGAGTATAGTGACAAGCCAACTCTAATTAGTTGTGGTATACAAGAAATCATACTTAAAAGGGCCCTTCTGGTCTTCAGTACTGTGAGTCTGTCTATCTTTCTGTAAAATCACGTATAAATTAGAATCAGAGAGGTTCAAACTTGGCACTTTTATCTTTTTGAGAGGTAGAGTCTGGAAGTTTTTAATTTGTGTGTTCATTTGTTTTGGGCTTTTTTTGTTTGTTTTTTTTGTTAAAGGAAGTATTTCTCTAGTGCTTTCTTTATGCCACAGTGTCTTTCAAGCAAGACTGCATTACATCAGTTCTGTTAGTTGTAGTAATAAAGGAAAAAACCAAACAGCTATTTTAAGATTTTCTTTGCTGTTCTCTGTGGATGTCTTTGGGTTTGTTAACAGTTTCATTGTTTAGGAGAAGTTCTAAATAATTGTATTACGTTTGAACATTCCTGCATTCTTTATAAGTGAAAATTCAATTCAACGCCAGCACTCACAGAAGACTACCTTATTAACCATGTTCCAGAGATCATACATAATTTGTGTACTGAAAAATAAAAATAAAATCAATGGTCACATCATCTATATGTTTTATTAAACACTCCCCTCCCCACTTTATAACTTCCCTTATTAATCCCCCCTCTAAACCTTCCTCCCAGATACTTTAAGTTCTTTCCAAACTTACTTTCTGTTCAAGGAAGAAGTTGTCATCCAGGATTGGAATAATATCCATCAGAATGACAATCCTTGCCAGTTACTGATCTTTGGATTGACAGTCTTGCTGAAATTCAGTGGATTCTGCATGAGACTATATGGATTCTGTTTTTCAACCTTTTTCCCCTCTACAATGGTTCTTCTGATAGAATCATTTATTTAAAAATACACTGGTTTTCTTGGTTCTCTTCACCTGAAGTACTGTCAGAGATAATTTGGTACGTACTTGAGGAATATTATTAATGGTGGAAAAGGGAACTTAAAAAGCTTGGTATGCTTCTGAAACGGTTGTGAGCAGGTAATTCTTCTGTCACAGTTTCTAAAAATGATGGTGTAAAAGCTTCCTTGAGTGATGCTGTCAGTCATATTGCACTAATACTGTTTATCCTGGCCTGGCATTTAAACAAACTTTGTAGATACATAGTTTCTAAAACTATTCCCGATTTTCAACGGTTAATTATTTTTCATCCCTAAGTACTATTTTCTCCTGCTGTTCAGTGATCTGTTTGTGATTTTCCTGGACTTAGATTGGGCAGTCCTAAGACCACAAATATTGCTTAACTGTGAAGAGGAAATCTTTTCAGGTCTCATAATTGCCATTTCTTGGAGTAGAAGTAGCTGTTTCAGTGCCCAGTTGCAACTTTGGATGTTGAGGGGTAACATTGAACTCTTTTAGCAGTTGTGCCACTCCTATATAAAACTGAAAGGGCAAAAATGAGATGTATGAAGTGGTGTATTAATTAGACTTGGTAAGGCAAGCAACATATATAGCTACTTGGATGTAAATGTTGGGTTGGGTCTTTTTTGTGTAGAGAAACCTCATATGAGTGAGGCAGGTGAAAAACCCTCAATATCTTGAGTGGGAAGATTAATTAGCAAAGCAGTGGAAGCAGAAGGGGAGTTACATTGGTGCAGTTTTGCTTGGTTAGTTGTCAGAGTTAGGAGCTCTTGGCTCTGAAAGGATAGTTTATCACAGAGATCTAACATACATTTGGAGTATGTTGTGCATGTATGTTTGCCAGCAAGTCCGCAAAGGTTTTCATAGCTGGCAAATGCTGCATCTTTAGCATGGCTGTAGCCAGTTGAAGCCTGTATCTAGTCATTTTAGCTTTGCTCCAGAATGGTTAATATGTGGGGAAAACCATCTTTCCCTGTCCAGTGTGGTGGAAAGAAGCCACTGGTACTTAATTTTTCTTTTACAATTCTGTGAGTTTTGTGATAAACCAAGAAGCCCTGAACCACGTTGTCACTAAATTTTATTTTTACACAATTGTGTACAGGTGTCAAAATACATCTCATTATCCAAGAGTGGAAAGAGCGATGCATCGAATTCAGTGCTTTTGAACATTTACATACAAAGCCCAGTGGTGATCAGTTTTTATCTTTTTCTCAAGTATATTTGAAAATGTCTAATAATGCATTTGCATTACTTATTTCTTAATTTTTTTAAAGAACTGTTTTCAAGTTCTCCAGTTCTATTACCCAAGGCATAATTTTCTTCTTGCTACATAGAAGGTACAGCGAAGCTGATGAGCAAACATAAAGTTCACAGTTTTTACTGAAGCTTCACACACTATTGACTTCCTACATGCTCCTGCTATACTTTTTTGATAATTTTTGCGCTTAATAACCAGTGACTCAAGTGTTTAAACTTACTGTCATCTTACTAGTTAGTCATCTTATTGTTCAGTAGTACATAATGTTTATTTTCTTGATTGCATTCACAGAGGGTCGTAAGTGTGAAAGTATTTTTGTTTTAAGGGAACATCTACAGGGCAAAATTGGGAATTAATTGCATTTTAGAACAGATTGGGTATTAAATTTTATGGTGCTAGAATGAAGACAGATTGTTCAAAATGGGAAAACTCCAGTCACCATCATAATTTTGAAATTAGATTTGGAAATTTCTGTTAGAAATCAAGATGTTGCTGTGTGTCACCTACACTGGGAGGAGGAAATACTGGTGTAGATGTGTGGAGTTTTGCTGTTTTATCAGTTGGGCCACAAACTTCAAAGAGGGTTAGAAACTGACATTTGATGTCACTGTTCTTGGTGCAGCTACAGGGTGCAATTACAACTGGGTTTTAAGATTTTCTTTTTGAAAGCATCCACATGTCCCACTGGTTTTTTTGTTCAGGTACCCAAACCATCAACTTACTTTCTGCCAGCTCCTGCTGATTCCATGGTAGCCAAAAATTATTTTTACCCCTGGCTGCAGCTGTCACCCTCTCCTCCCTGTCCCTGCCTTGTGTCCTCTGCATTGTGCAGATTTCAGTGACTGTTGGGCCCCTGTTGAGCCATACCTGTACCCTCACTCAGCACAAGGCAGATAGGATGGCAACCTGGGCATATACTGGTGCAGCTCAACAAGGGTACAATAACCACAAATAGTGGTCAGGGTGGGAGATGGCTCATGGAAGGCAGGATGGTGCTGCAGCCACTGCTGTTTTCTTCACCATGGATCTGCAGTGTAGGCTGTGCAGTCTCATTTATGAACTGGTAATGGAAGGCAGAAAATTACGACTGTTTTGTTAGTTTAGCATCTGAATTACTCATGTGATATGTAAGGCTTGTGAAATTTCATGTGGTACTGGTGTGGTGAGGAGTTTGAAGAACTTACAAGAGATTTGAAGCCCATTCTGCCCATGCTATTGCTTATTCTCAGTGGTTTGCTTGACCATCTGTGTGTTATTTTTCATTTCCTTCATCTGTGTTTCTGCTGTGTAGCACTTAGAGCACTGAAGCACAGCTGTTTAGTTTTATGAAAATTTCGGTGCAGATTGCTAAGTAAATGATATGTCTTGGGATGTGGGCAAGCTGCATGTGCCAGGCAAAAGGCAACATACAACTTGGGCTGTCACTATGATTCAGCATGGGCAGCAGATCAGAAGGGCTTCTATGTTATGTATCATTGAGCAGAGAGTCCTCATGTAAATCACTTTTCACCATAGCCAGCCTGTCTTCATGGGCTACTTTTGCCAACATATTATTGAATCAAGTCATAGCTGTCTTGGGCACTCAGTCATCATTTCCCTGACATCAGTATGTAAAAGCTCTGCAGCACAGTCTTACACAGCTGATCTTTTTTGTCTATTCTTTTGGAGTAGTGAGTTCAGTTAGTAAAGGTTGCAGAGTAAGTACATGTCTTACTTACTCAGACGATGTAATAATTTGAGATAATTTCTTTAAAATGGTACTATACTTTGGATGCTAGATTCAGGAAGGCTAAGTGTTACTCTAGTGTAAAACTCAGTGTCTGAAAGCTGAGACTACATTTCCAGAGATGGTGATTGTAAAACTGTGTATACAGATGAAAATAATAAAGTGCTAATTATCACTTTCCCAGCACGTGGCCAGTGTTGTAAATGAAAACAGTAAAATTTCGTTGTAATGACATCTTAAATTTTGTACTTTTGCTATAAGAGCGGGAATCAGCGTTTCTCTTCCCCGCACCCCCTGCTGCTGCCACCTCACTGAGCTGCCAACATTTTGAAAGACAAAATGCTTATTGTGCTTTACCTTTTGTCCTGTTCCTATCTCTGTTTGAACCTCAACCTGTGATTTCATTACCCTCCTAAGGGTGCCCCACAGCAGGTAAATCAATCCAGGCTGAGACAGCCATAATCCCACCTGCTCTCCATTCCTTGCCCCACCACTGGCAGTTGCACAATGAGCTGTCTCAGAGAGGTGAGTTAGTGAAATCTAACACTGTGCAGTGGGAATAGGACGGGGCACTGTCTGCAGCCAGCTCAGTTCCTGAAGTCAGTGCACCACACTTGTGTGACTGCTCTTGCCAGGGGAGGGATGATTTCTACATTTCAGCTTGGGATTCAAGGTGGTTTAAATGCGAACACAGGCTGGCAGGGCTGGTGAAAGAAGCAGTTGCTGATGTTTCCCTACTCACATTGTCCTGTCCCTCTGTCGGGGAAGGTGCTGCTGAATGTACACACCGAAATAAATTCGGGGGTTGCTCTGGGTTAAAACTAACAGCTATTTTTTATGTCAAGTGCCCGGTCTGGTTAGCCATGTGGCTGCAGAAGTGTTTGCCTCCAGTATCAGGAGGGGTGTGGGAACACATGGCCAAAAGTGAGAGGCAGTCAAGGCTTGCTTTGTCTGTGGCTGTGCTAATTTAAAGTGCCTTTAAGTGTTCACTGAGCTATGGCTCTGCTTGTGCAAGTGTGGGATGTTTATGTTGTGAAACATCTGTAACTGGATGAAATGCCCAAACCAGCGTGTTACTGCAGCAAATAGATGGCATAAAGATGCAGGTGGCCCTTGTGCTTGTTGGCTTGTTAAGAAAATTAATTCTGACAGGAACAGATTTCTTACTGAAGAACATAGCTCTGTGGATTTTGGTGGAAGCAGCTGTGAGTTTAAAGGAGACAAGCACATTTAAAAATACCCGAAGAAACCATTTAGAATTAGATGTCTCTGTGGTCTTAATTCCTTAGTGTTTCTTATTCATGGAGCTGTTTTGTTTGTTGTGTAAACTGTCTTGCTCACACTGAGAAAAGGAAAAAGCAGATACGGTGTCTTTTAGTGGCCTGCTGATAAAAAGCAGGGAATAGCAGAGGCCAGGAACTAGAATAGAAGAGGAAAGAGTACGGTAGTGCATTGAATCAGAAAGAGTTGTGTATTTGCAGTTAAAAGGAATGCTTGAAAACACCATTTTTGCTAATGTAAGTAATAGATTTGGTTCTACCTTTGCTTAGTTAAGAAAATTTTAATTACATCCTGTAGGTAGTCATAAACATACAGAAAATCATAGCTTATGTGTGTAAAATTGCCTCAGGAAACCCACTGGTTCAATTGAGTCTTTTAGAAAAGCAGTGCCACGTGTTAAAAATAAGACCAGTGTTTTGGTATGCATCAGTTATCCCTTATAGTCTATAATATTAAACTGTCCAGTGTCTTTATTTTCTCATTCACTCTTCTCTGAGTAAGGAATGGGAAAATATTGACTAGTCTTAAAAATTAATTTGTAACATGTTTTGGTAGTGAGAACAAGATTAGCAGTCACTAACAGCAACCAGTCTTGGAGGGGAAAAGTTCTGATTAATTGACTTCTACAACTATAAAGAATAATTAATCTTTTTTTGGTGAGTATTGTAGTACTTAGCACTCACTCCTGCACATTCAGTATCCTTTCATTTTATTAATGTTTGTGTTGGTTCGAGTACTGTATTTTGTTGATGTGCAGGACTTGAGAAAATTGAGAAATTATTTTAAATCCTGTGCATCAGACGTCAACGTGCCATAGCCTGGGGGTCATATGTAATGTGTCAGGATAATTCATCCAGACTGCATTCAAAGGCGCCTGCAGAAGAGATGAATGGCTCTCCTGCTGACAGCAGGCTGCTCTCCTCTGCTGGCTGCTTAACACATACCTTGGTGAAGTGCTGAGCTTCTTCCTGTTTTGCAGTGAACACGGTCCCCAGGACACATGAAATTCAATGCAAATCTGCAGACCGTCCAGCAAGTGTGAGTTGTGATGTCTGTGTTTGCAAGTGATCTGCTGCTTCTATGGAGAGCTTTGTCTATCCTGCAAGTGCAGTAGGTCTGTTGTGTGACAGAGAAGGCTGAGGGAAAACAGGAAACTGGTTCAGCTGTGTACTGACAACAGAGGTTGTCAGCCCATTCAGGGGTAATTGATTTAGGAATTGATATCTGTCTCTTGCATATGTTCTCAGATATTCCACTCTCATGTGCACAGATTAAAAGAAGTAGAAGATTCTGTGGTACTTAATTAATGACTTCCAAATGAATGAAGTAGCCAATGCTCCTAATATATGTGGCTGTAGAGGCTAAAGAATTGTACTTTCTCTTGGAGAAATTGAGTGTTGCAGATTGCTCCCCTGATACAGGATGTGTGTATGTGTCTCAGGAGGTAATCGCTGGTATTTATACAATTTTGACAGAAATGATGAAGTACCACTTTACATGTATAGTCTCAAGAACTGCCCTTTTGTAGTACCAATAAAACAAAATGTGGTTGCATTGTTCTGCAAGTTACACTGGAAATGTGATTTTTAGCAATTTCCAAATAGCTCCTGAAGATGCTTTTGCCCTTGGCAGACTGTATATGCAAAGGTAGTCTTCGAATTCTTCAGGCATGAAGTGCCTGGCATTTCTGTTATCACTAGCCTAAGTGAGACACGCAACATAATGAGATGTAAAATATCCGTTTGGAATGAGCTTCTTTTAAAACTGGCTTCACAGTAAAATAAATCTCTAGATGCAGTTCAACACAACTCTTTTTACTTTCTGTTCCTTTCTAGTATCATTTATCTGCAGGTTCTTTAAAATGCATAAAGTAGAGGGGTGTTTTTCCTCTCTTCCCAACAAAAGGGAGATTAGAGATTGGCATTTCCATTCAATTGTGTGAGACAGAATAGAAAGTCTTTCTTTCTAGCCATTGGAAACAAGACATTGTTCCAAACTACAAGAGGAAATTTTGACATTTTTCTAGTGAGTCATCTTTAAGAGAAAAGTCTCAATGCCTTTTTAAAACTTAAAATATTTTATTTCCATTTTGTCACCTAAACACGTAAGAGTGGTTTTGGAGTTCTTCTGCTTTTCTCATCAGACAGGTGTGCCCTGTTCATCACACAGGCACAGCGCAGGTATTGTTTCACGCTTGAGACAGCTGAACACAAGCTAGTGGGGAGAATGGTTTGAACGAATGTTAGGCATCATCTTGTATACTTGTAACTGGAGAAATCACAGATCATCTAGTCCATCTTCACGTTTACAGTTTAAGTCAAAGAAAAGACACAAGCTCTTCTTTGACTTTCAGTAGCAGAAGTTTAAGATGCAGAAAAAAGATACAGAATCATGTGCATTAACTGGTATTCCTGGTTGTAAGAAATAGCATCTGTGCTGTTACTGCATTGCAATAACAGGCCCATTGAGATGTGAATTAATTAACTACCGAGCATTCTCATTTGTGCAACCATTTTTATTTTCCTTAAAATGAAAGTCAGAGCAGTGTATCTGCCCATGCAGGTGAAAGCTATTATGATTTCATCTTCAAAATGCCACTGTGTTAGTGTAGCTGTATAATATTTTCAATCTGTAAATGAGTAAGCAGTTGATTACCCAGTCTCAGGTTAGGAAAAGCACAGAACTGGTTAACTGACTCATTGTTTTTGTTTAGGACGTAACCTAAAACTGCTGCTTGCATTGAAAATAATTTTTATATGGCTGCAATACAAAGACTTTTGAAATACTAGCCACAAATATCACCATGTTTTTATTGTTGTTAATCTAATACGTGCCATGTATTTTTGTAATGGATGTGAGTACTTGCTTGCAAAAAGCCAATTTACTAGCAAAGGAATCAATTTTACTTGATTGTTAAGCACATTGGGACTAATAAAGAATCTGACATCTCAGTGTTTGCTAACTAATAAACCAAGACCATACAAGTTTTGAATGATAAATCTTTCACTTTTCTTAGGTTTATAACATGCCTTTTGAAAGCAAGCAGGATTATAATGATGCACCAAACATACAGCTTGAGTTAGCTCTTTGTAGCGTTGGGCAATTGTCTCATGTATTAGAACAAAGGCAGTTTAGAAAAGTAATTTATCAGCTGTCACTCAAATGGAAATAGTATTTGTCATGGGATAGGACAAAGTGTTTTAAAGCAAATTGCATTAATAAAAGCATGGCTGAGCTTTACAAATACAAAATTTGGTTTTACTGAAGCAGATATTCCAGTTAACTTATCCAAAAGATGCGTCATTTTGATTCAAGACTGCTCGCAAGAAAAACAGCTTCAGTTTGCATCTGCACCTGTTTATGATTCTGTATTTATCAGCAGCACTTTAGCTTTTAGAACATGCAGCTATTTTTCAGTGTGCTCAGATTGTAAAGAGGATAGTTTTTGTTACTAGAAATTAGGTGTGTTTGCAAACAGATTAATCAGGCCTAGTTAAGTTAATCAGAGTTTATTTTACCCACATCACTTCAGTGCATTGCACTTACTTTTCCATTCAGTCTTGCACGAAATACATTTAAAAATTCTGAAATTTAGTTAAAGTTCTTAAATATGTGTACAATTTTTGTCCCTGAAGCTTAGCTTACCTTTTCATGTTTAGCAGAGGAACTACACATTATTGTGTAATATGAAATACTTTCAGACTGAACTTTAAGCTGTCAAAACAAACTTGTGTCAATACAAATCATGTTGATCATTGTGAATATTGCTTTAAGAACATTCATATTTTCAAACCAACATACAAATTCTTACACTTTTTGTATAATATACTGGGGGAAATTCATGTTGCGTAATTAGATTAGTAATTAGATTTACTTATTTGCTCTTTATAACTTGATATTGAGAATACATAATTTGTATTTTTTCCACGTGTTAAACAGGTGGTCTTTTGCATTGTTATTGCTGTTTAAAATCAATACTCAAATGTTGAGGGCTCCGGGTTGTAGTTATAATTTAATGCAGTGTGCAAACCTAGAAAAATTGAGTCTGTTCTCTAAATAAGAATGAATTGCAGCATTAATTTTGTGGTGCAGTGGAGAACAAAGTACTAGCAGTTAGATAATGGTCAGAGCTGTGTTCGGGAGAATATTTGCTGTCCACTGGCTTTCTGTCGCTTCTTTTTCATTGTCTTGTGAATACAGTAACCACAGTAAACCCAACATGCTCTTGTTTTATTGTCAGGTTTCTCTCTCCTTTTCAGAACATTTTTTCCTGCTGTACTGAGGTGTTGAGGGAACATGAAATGCAGGGACTCTTTCTGTACTGTCTGTGCAATTTTGAAAGTCATTATGGGTTGAATTTTCATCTCATTGAGGAAGTTGTTGCAGCTCTCTGGTCACCTAGGATGAGAAGCTAAACATAAGGCAACATTCATTGTATGGTATTTTCTCACAATTGAGTTTCATCTGCATGTGACTTTAAGAGTTTTCTTGCTACATGATCAGTGTGGAATGACTGAATGACCAGTGAAGCTTTGATTATGAATGTGTGAGCTGATTCATTTTTGTTCTTTTGTAGGTGATGGATGTGGACACACTGTTCTGGGCCCTGAAAGTGGAACTCTTGCTTCGATAAACTACCCACAGACCTCTCCCAATAGCACAGTTTGTGAATGGGAAATCCGTGTAAAACCTGGGCAGCGAGTTCAGCTCAAATTTGGCGATTTCGATATTGATGACTCAGACTCTTGTCATTCCAGTTACTTAAGAGTTCACAATGGAATTGGTCCCAACAGGACAGAGATAGGTAGGAGCTTTTATTTCTGGTGTTCGAGAACTATTGTCTTGTATGGACCTTGGATATACTGTTAGTACTTCTGTTGCTTTTTGACAACAGCTAGATGGTAAATGCAACGCAGATCCTGTGATAATCTTTGATTCTTGAGATTCTCAAAGGAAACTCCACTGTGATGTGGTTTTTTCCTCAGGCATTTTCAGTACCTTTCCAAAGTTCTTGTAGGCAGTGGAGAGGGAATTGCAAAACTGTAAGAATATTCATTAAAAAAAAAAAAGGAAAGTTAAAAAAAAAGTGTGTGTATCTATCTGTCTATCTATCTATCTATCTAACCTGAAATGCCTTTCTTTTTAAATGAATTTGCTCTCATTTGGATTGTTCATCCTGGTGGTATTAAAGGATGTCAGGCTTCAAAAGTTGTGGAGTTCAAGTATCCTCCATCTTCTGATTATGTTCTTAGTTTCATTTTTGCCCTGTTGAGGAGAGCAAATTGAATTTCATTACTAGAAGACAATGTTTTGTTATTTTTTTTCAAATAGCAGTGTGATGTTATCATCTACATGAAGGTATATGTAGGGTGTTAAGACCCTTGCGGTTACTTTGCATAAAACTCAAAATGAATTGTCATTCTTCCTTCTCTAAAATTAGTTGTTGTTATGCAGATTTATTTTATTTTCTTTCCTAAAACTTTAATGTAGTGAGAGAGAAAGAGATCTACATCACCAAGATTGTTTTTGTGCAACCCAAATGACAATCCCAGTAAACTGAGTCTTTTTATAAAGAGGCTAGTGGAGTGTTAGCTTTGTTAACCCTGTTTTCCAACTGTTACCTAGGTAAGTGTGTGTGGAAATAAGTATGTGCTTGGAGCTGTGGAGCCAGACTTAGTCTAAAATAGGAAACACTGAATGCCTTAAATGGCAATGAACATCAAGTTCTGATAAGTCTATTACTCACTTTTACAAGTGACTTAATGGGTTCAAGTAAATTTTCTACTTCATTTGTTTCTCTTGATTTTCAGCCGTTCCCAGCTGGTGTAGTAGCACAGTATGTTGAGCAAATGTGTGTGTTGTTCTGCTCTTAATAAACTAATTTGCAGAACAGTCATATTAACAGTGGCAGATACAGATGATGCAGGTTCTTGAATGTTCATGTGTGAAGCAACAGACACTGGAGACATTAAATAGTGACCTGAATTTCTTTGGAAGAAATCTGAATTTATCCTAAGTTTTTCCATTCAAGGCTACTGACATGGTCTAACATAAAAAGACTCCTAATACATAAAATCTGAAATTCAATCATACATATTTTAACACAAAAAGAACTTAAAAATTGGCTGATTAGATTAAAAACCAAATTGTTAATGGTTTAGTTCATTGATAAACAGGGAGAGTTTCTAATGAAGCTTATTCCAAGCCTCTTGAATATATATTAAGAAATCAAAAGATGATTTAAATCCTTGGTGTTAAGTTTGTCTCTAATGTAAGATCTAGAGGTGTTTTTAATTAGATTTCATTACAGTCTAATCACTGTGCATCTGCAGTCAGATATGCTTATTTAAGACATGGGAATTCCCTCTCCTGCTGCAATGTTGCTGTACAAAAGCACTTGGGGTCCTTCAGTGCATAAATACAGACAAAACAGTAATATTGCAACTTCTGCACATGCAGTTGGCAGAAGTGTCACTGCGGTCATGCTTTGTCCATTTCTAGTGCCGCCTTTTTAAAAAGATTGCTAAAAATCTGGCACGTGGCCAGCGAAGAGTTAGGAAAATGATTTATAGTCTCAAAAATATGCCTTGCCATGAATCCTAAGGTGCATCAGTCTACAGTTTGTCAAAGGCAGTATGTCCATGGTGTAAGCAGCACTGGATAGTTTATCCAAGCTAGATTTAAATGTCTTACACTGTGTATTTGCCTGAGGAATGGAAGGAATGGTGTCTTGAGGACAGTCTGACCTACACTGAGAGGAGTCTCATGCTGGTCAACTGTGTAACAAGATCCAGTGGCTGAAAACAAAGCTCAAAAAAAGGAAAACAAAAGTGGTAGTTGGAAAAATTATGCTGTTCATCATAATGAATACAGTTAATCAGTGAAATGTGACTTAGAACACAGGCTCGATGTGGAGCTGCATTAAAAAGGATCTTACCTCTTTGTAACATGCTGATTACCAGTTTAAGTAGTGAATAGAGGTAAGGTTATATTTGTATAGTATTTTAAATTGTGTTTAAGTATTGTAAAATCTGTTTTCTGGTTTTTACTAGAAAATACCTTTGCTTTGTTAAAAAAATCTTGAATAAGCAACACTTATAAAGTGTTGGATAATGATAGGAATTTGTATTTTAGGTTTTCAAAATTTTAAAAATTATTTAATTAGCATTTGAGAGTGCAGTTCACTTTTTAAAGGAACTCCATTCCCTCTAATTTAGTGTTGTAACTTGCATTTCATTGAGAAAGGAGGCTTGCTTCTTTTTTTTTGCTGTTTTAGAGTATGATAGCATACTTATTATGAGGAAAGGAAATAAATGAATGGTAAACTGAAACAGGCAGTGTCATTTGCTGCTGGTGATTATCCACTTTGATTATCCACTGCAGAATCTTGCATAGGTTTATAGATGATTTACACTATGAAATGACCAAGAGAGCCTGTAGAACAGAAGTGGATTTTTTTCTTAACAGGCTAGTGAACTGAGCAGTGTCTTTATTAAAGTTTCTAGTTAGTAGGACTAGAGAATTCCATATTGACTTGAGTCTGTTTAACAGCCATTTGTTCATGAATGTGATTTGGTAGCAATTCTAGAACTTCACAGGGCAAATATTTTCAATCTCTGCAGACTCCAGCCATCTCAGTTTAAATTGTGTTATTTTTGTTCATCTTGTATGGCAAGAGAAGTATCCAGATACAGAGCCTCTGTTACATTTTATAGGTGCAGCAAAACAGAAAGTGAACCAAGTGGCAGTTTATATTAATGGTGCCCACATATGCTGGTGTCTTACTGCTGAAATGCAGTGAGTAGTGCCTGCTGTTGTCCAAAACTAAGAAAAGGAGTTGACAAAAGCCATGAGAGAGTCAACAAGGAAGAAGCGCCCCAGCAGCTGAGGGAAGAGGAGGGCTTTTTTTATCATTTGCTTCTCTAGAAGCTTCTCATTGCCCTAACTTGATCCTTTTCCTGGACAGATTTTGCATGTTCTTTGAAGTACTGACTACCCTTGTGGTTAGAGGGCTATGAGAGACTCTCTCTTGTTGACAGTGACAAAATAAATGTGGTACTCAAAGTCTGCCATTTGCTTCAAATGGACACTAAATTATTTAGTGTCATGCACATGTATTTGTTTTTGAATATATGCCAGGAGTAATGTGAGCCTACGCTGCAAATGAAATAAGATGCTCGTTACATACATTGGTTTGAGTCAATATTTGTTCTCCCTCTTCTCTCCACAGGAAAATACTGTGGGCTTAGCTTTCAAATGGATGGTGTAATTACTTCAAAAAGTAATGAAGTCACAGTACAGTTCATGAGTGGAATTCACACCTCTGGACGTGGATTTCTTGCAGCTTATTCAACCACTGACAAATCAGGTATTTGCTGGCAAAATTGACGCTGGCTAGTAAAAACACAGAACTAATTTATTTATTCCTACACTCTCACAAATTAACTTGTAAAAATTTAGTACACTTTTCCTGATACTTCTGCGTAGGAAATTGGACTACCAGTTACTTGTAAATTGCTGTACTTTCAAGGAAATGGTATCAAAGCTTACCTTCAATAGTAGAGTAAGAATGTCACTTGTCTGTTAGGACAGAACTGCTTCAGATTAAGGACAGAGTGCATTTATCTGGTAGTAGTCAAGGTGACAGATAACAAGTTTTCGTATCAAACTATGTTTATTTTATAGAGACTAACCTCATGGAAAAATTTATTTCAGTAGCAGTATCCTATACTCCCTCAGCTCTTTAATTATATAATCTGCTGACTAGTTTTTAGTCATTTCTGGGTTTTTTTTTCCCCATGGTTTTGGTTACTCTAAGCCTCTAAAAGACGTTACTGTATTTATTTTGCATCTCCTTCCACTCAGGTGAGTGGAAGGTAAAGGTGAGTGATGTACATGATCCATGAGGAAATGTAGGATTGCCATCAATTGCTTGAGAAAACGCCACCTTCTTTTCTGGAAGTAATTTTAAACAGAGCAGATAATGTTTCAATTTTAAATTTTGTGGGGGTTTTGATACTTTCTTTCTGTGTTTTGGACTGTATGTGCTGATACACAGCAGACATAAGCATGAAATTTGAGGCATCAGTCATGGGTGCCACTACCATGGCACTCTAATATTTGTTCCTTGTAGTGCCTGGGTTCAGCACTGCAGAACTGTTAAATGCTGAAAACACTGGCTTCTCTAGGGAGCTTATTAATTTCATTTTGTGAAAAGAGCATATGTTTGTGTCCTGGAATTATCTTGGGTCCTCTGAATATGGCTTTATGTTAAAATTAAGCTGCACAGAAAATGGATTTTTGTCTTATGTCTCTTCATGCCTTATGTCACATTCTCTTTTTTTGTCTTAGGTCTCTTCATGCCTTATGTCACATTCTCGGTCAGTTTCTCAGTTATTCAGACAAATTATCAAGGTTCTACTGTAATACAAAATCAGTTGCAAGAAAATTTAGTAGGAATGCGTTTATTTCATTCTGAGACTTTTGGTTAAGCCTCAGAGGCTCAAATGTATATTTTTATGCACTTTAAAAAGCATATTCAAGCTTGTTGTCTTTATCATCCTCTTGATCTAACATTTTTTCTTTCCAGACTTAATTACCTGTTTAGACAATGCAAGTCACTTTTCCGAACCAGAATTCAAGTAAGACTGATTTTTACCTATTTCCCCTCAATCTCTTTAGTGATGTAATTTTCGTGTTTCTACTTCTCTGTTACTTATTTCTGATGCACTTTGAAAATTGGCCATCCAGAGAACTTGAGAAACAAACTGATTAGGGTCAGAGCTGGATAATTTTGACATTTGTACTCTTCCTTCCTCCCTCTTTCTCTGCTGTTTTTGTTATTTACATGCAGTATACAGTAGAACCTCGTTAATTTGCACTAACACATAGAAGCTAATATCTCATTCCCATAGAATATTACAGCAGGTACACACCTTACATCCTGAAATTCATATTACAGTTACCTAAGGAGCACTAAACAATGAAAGGTGTTAAAAATTCCAAACCCATTTCACAGTTTGGTGTGCATTAATGAGGTTCTGTGGAGACACAGAATTCTCTGCCTTGTGATGGCAGAAACCTATGTCAGTTTCCTGTTTTCTCATTCTCCATTTCCATCTCAAGCAAGGACAGTGTTTAAAGCTGCAGACTATTGTGAAGTACCTAAGCTTACTTCTTGGAGAACTTAAGGCCTGGCATCACGAAACATTTCTAAGTGCAACCTTTGTGTTTCATTTTCCCAAGTTCCAAAATGGGAGTCTAATTGTAGGTTCTGGCCTTACTCAACATGTGCTAAAGTCTCTGAATCCCACTGTTTTCATGGAACCTGCAACATTGCTTCAGCTGTTGTTGTACTGCTCTGAAAATGTTAATAAGTTTACTCCAGTTCACTTTTAAATTTTGAAGATATAATAATTTTCATATGTGCAGTATGAAATGGCCCTAGAACATGAACACAGACTTACTTCAGTGGTGCAGATGTTTTGCCTCTTGCTTTTCATGAGCTAGTGGTAATTGGGACATTTTTTTGTGATCAAAGCACTGCCAAAACTATTACAAAACAGCATTACTTCAGATGTGTTATTTAAATATGCAAAACAAGTAGATACACTGGTCTCCAGTTTAGAAAATAAAATGTATTAATATGGTACTTATGTGACTTTTACAGGAGCCATGCGGTATTTAGATTATTAAATGCTGGCTTTATTAGTTTATCATACTGAGATTGGGACTGTACATTCAGCTGAGGCTTTTAAACTTTTTGCAATGTCTGTTCTCCTGTTATGTACCTCTGAGAATATTTTTGTCTGATTTGATAAGTCTTCAATTAGCACGTAGTGATATATGAATAACAGTGTACCCTAAATCAAAAACATAATGTCTGTTTTATAGCATTAAAAGACTTGCTGGTGCTTCTGGATCTTGACTTGATATTTTGTTCTCTTCTAGTAAGTATTGTCCAGCTGGATGTGTGATTTCTTTTGCTGATATTTCAGGCACTATTCCTCATGGATACAGAGATGTAAGTAAAAGTACTGTGGGCTGAAGTGAATTTTGGTGAAACACACAATGTATAATACAAGTCAGTTATGGCTGTTGACATTAGTTCTGCTTCCTGGCTGCTGGACTTTGTACCTCCTGAAAGTGAGTAATGTGGTACTCATTTTTGCACTGCTGCTAAACGACAGGTGTTTCAGATGTTGCCATCTCCAAGAAGTGAAGTAGTAGTGTATCAAATGTTTTTGTTGGCTGCAGGGAGAGGTGGATCAGTCCAAGTATTGTTTTCTACTTCCTGTTTTGGTTTTGTTGGTTTTCTCAGGTTGGGAAATCAAGATTTATAAAGAAAGAACTAGTTCTTTTAAAGATGTCCACTTGGTTTTGACATTTTAATGCCTTTCTCAACAGGGTCTCAGTGGTTATCTTGATTTTTTTTTTTTTTTTTTTTTTAATTACAGCTTGAGAGATGAAATACTGTTTATGCTCAGTAGCTCTAAAATAATTTACAAAACAATGTTAATACTTCAACATTAGTAGTTCTGTAAACTGGAAATGAAAATCTTTAATAATGTACTATTTACTTAAAACATGACAAAAAACTGTACCATGTTTTTCTTATGTAAGCTTTTGCAAATGAATTAACAGACTTGCCCTAGGACTGGAGAATGTTTGCTTTGTTTAAAGCAATTATAATTTTGCTAGCAATCTAATAAAAATTGCGTGAAGTATCTTTGTTTATTTTAAAATACTCCTTTAATAAGCCATTAGATCTAGCACAGAGGAAAGACAATTAAGAATGTTAGTAATCAAAGATTTTAGTAGTAAATATGAAGCTAAAGTGTGCCTGACTGGTTTTCTTTTTTCAGTTATCTGTAAATACTAGGCTACCTGCTTAAATAATCACTCACATGTAAAATGTCACCACAGTGTAGCTATGTTATGTGTTCTGGTCCACAGTGAGTCCTCACTAAGTGGCTGTGAGGTAATTTTTGTAGCTGGTAAGAAGACAAAGTTGATTCTCTGCCTAACATATTTGCAGCATCTGTAAGAGTTCCGCTTTTTGCAAGTTTTGTTTTTTTTTTTCCAAAATCTGGAATTGTTTTCTATGGAAGAAAATGGAAACTTTAGGAAATTAATGCCCTGTGACTTTCTTTTTGTACACTTTATTTCTCTGAATAAAAAGGGAGAGAATTTCCCAGAAGTCAAGCTGTGTGGAAAAAAAATCAAATGTCCAGCACTTTAGACCAAGTTTCAGGTAGAGGTTTCTCATGTCTGTCTTTCAAATGAACAGCAGGTGCTTGCTGCTTTAAAAAAAATACCCTAAATCTTGATTCTTTTCTGTGTGACCCTAATGTCAACAGGCTTTGTGGGCTTGGAGCTCTCATTGCTGACATCTTCTGGTGAGCAGGGAGGAGAGAGCTGCATCTACTGCAGACTCCCGTGCTCTTTCAGTGGAAAGGGGAGCTGTGCTGATCCCAGTCTTGTTGGATGTGAGTGTCTGCAGAATTGCAATGTGTTTGTGCATCCCCCTGTGCTGCACATTGCAGAAACACCTGTGAATAGCTGTGTCTCTGTCTGTGGCACTGTATGTAGCAGTAATCCTCCAGAAGCCTTGGTGCACATGGTGGGCAGGTGGCAAAGCCACTACTGCTATGCTTTTTATGACTGGACTGTCTCTCTGCTCCTGAGCACTAGGATGTTTCTTGGTCAAGCCCCTTTGGCCTGGAAGGATTTGCTTACCAGCTGGACTAGTTTAGGTCCAGGAGACAGAGGCATCTTTCTCTGATCACTCTGTGCAGTGCCCAAAGTACTTAGTGTAATGCTCACTGTGGCACAGCCAGCCTGCAAGCCAGGGGAGTGTCACTGTGATTTTTGCTAGTAGATACAGTCGTCCAGGGAGAGGAGGCAAGAACATGATACCCTGCAAAAACATTTTGTGTAACTGATCTTCACTGACCTGTGCAACATAGGTAATTGACTTCTGTAGAATGGGTTGTATTCATGTATTACTGTGGGCTTATATGGGTCTCAGTGCTGGTGGCTAAATCATGTTTAATCAGGAGTTAAAATAAAAAATATAACCCCTCTGCAAAAAGCTACAAAATCTGCAATGCATTGCTCCTTAATTGTGAGAAAATAAACAAACATCCTTTCAATGTGCTTTCTATTAAAAGGTTTTCCATCTATTTACGTCTTTAACTTGTGTTGTCTAACATAATTTATTGTTGGCTGAAAGTTTGGCTGTCTGGCTTTTTCAGACTGATTCACCTTGCTGTTGGTTAAGGTTATTTAATTACGGGAGTAACATTCCAAACACATCTGGGCGAGGAGGCAGTGAAATGTAGAACCTTCTTTTTGTGTTTTTTTATAAGTTCCATAATAAACTGAAGATGAATGGTTCTAAATAAGAGAGATAACAGTTAAATAAAAACAGTATCTTAATGTAATAATAACACAGACTATAACTGAATGCTGTAGCATTTACAATATACGGTGTGGTATTTATTTACTTTATAATATGAATTTTTTTCCTCCCTCTTCAAGTCATCATCACTGTGTATGGCTGGTGTTCACGCAGGCGTTGTGTCAAATACTCTCGGTGGCCAAATCAATGTTGTAATCAGCAAGGGCATTCCATACTATGAAGGCTCCTTGGCTAACAATGTCACCTCAAAAGCGTAAGTGTATTACCTATATTTTCCTTACATAGATATTGGTAGTGTCTTGTTGTGGGATTAATTTCAGCTAGCAGAGCTATACGTTCCCTGGATGGGTGCTCGTATCTACAGTTCTCACAGTGTCCTTTTGCTGCAGTGTAATTGTTTTACCAGATATCTTTAACATCTAGATCATAAAGATTAATTTTCCAAATTCTGCAAGGAGTTTTTGCCTTCTTGACAATGAATTCCTAACGGTCAGTGGAAAAATAATACTTTAATGCAGCTTTTTAGT
>NW_008668716.1:26243-44422 GCF_000695815.1 Acanthisitta chloris
AGTCCCAGGAATGAAAGCAGTCAGAGGGGATTGATTCTTGTTATTTTGATTAGCTTAATTTGAAAGGGAAGCATTTCAATGAAGTCATGCATTTTGCTGGGTAGATGTTTGCTTGAAAGACTTTATTGAACTCAGTATCTCTGAACTAGATTCAGTTGTAAAGGTGTTTGTACTAAAAGCACTATAACTTGGTGATGGGAAGTGTTACTTTAACCATTAAGTGCTTGTATAGGCATATGTGCATAGGTGTCAGTGGCAGTCAGACAAGAAAAATAAATTGAAGACAGTTTGTTTCAATTTTCCTCTCTGAGTATTGCAAAACATCTTTTGTTCTCTGCAGGGGACCATTATCTACAAGTCTCTTCACCTTTAAGACGAGTGGTAAGCATTGCCACATGTATTCCATGTTAATACTTTCATGCAAACTTTGTGAGTAGAAATAAGTGTGCAGGTATTTTATTTCTTCATTTTTGTTCTAGTTCATGAACCTTTTTTTTAACTGCGTTCCTCAGTGATGTATATTTCTGAATTGTTTTACTATCTCAATTTGATGATTAATCATCACAACATTGTAGGGGCAGCGAAGTGTAAAGTAATCCTTGCTTATCTGCAGAAGGAGATCATTTCAGGTTACATTCCTCTATTGTAGTCTAGTTTAAAATGACTTGACTTGAACATGGTGCTAAAGCAGAACTGGGCACTTAAGAGTTGCTCTTTATTTGTAACAACTGTGCATTCGAGTTTTTTTCCAGGTTTACTCCTTACACTTTCCTGGTTGTCTGCTAAGAAACTTTCTCCACCTCTTTTACTTTTTTTTTCCTCCCGTTTTCTTGCAACCAAATGCTGTGTGATAAATCACTGTCTCTCTTGCTCTGTGACTAACTTGTGTCCCCTCTTGGCTGCTATGTTTTGTTTCATCGTGTATACCAGATTGAAGATTGGTATGACAAGAAGCTTTATTGATTTGCATGTGTTTACTTTCTGTCTCACCTGTCTTTCAAATAAATTAGCTGTAGTTTTCTATATAGAAGTTATTTTGTCAGTCACTTTAAATGCTGTCTTGGAGTGGATGTTGGACGTTCTGTGAAGACGGTGGCCTTTTCTTAGTCTCTTTAACTGTGTTAGTAGCAGTATAAAAAAACCCCAGAAAACCATAGCATCTGTTTTTTATAAGGGTAAAGTTTAAAAACAAAAATGGGGGAAAATCATGCACATACTCCTCAAAAGTAAGCAAGTACTTAATATATAAACAAAAGGGATGCTGAATGGGGATATAAAGACAGGAATCTGATGGGCAAGAGTGTTTGGAGATGGAAATATATACAAACAAGCAAAAATTAGGAAATACCATTCACAGAATTTCAAAATAATTTCTCTCCCAGACCTCTGCAAGAGCTGAAAGAAGGAATTGCGTGTCTGGTGTCCTTATGCATGAAGAATATTAAACACCGTGATCCAAGCAGTGTTTGTTGGGTTGGGTTTTTTTCTTTCAAAATGTGATCTCATAGTGTGTATGAAAGTAATTAAATGGCCTGGAAATATGGAGAGATAGGACAAAGTGCTGATCTAGACTCTCTGGATTTCAGTGACCCAAATGTCTGTGTAGTTGGGTTCCCTAGGAGTTAGCTGAAGGAAAAAGAAGACTACAGTATGCTTAAATGAGGTTTATCAGACTGTGGTGAAGGTCCTAGTGTGTTTCTTCTGTAGTACTTGGTTTGATTACTGGGTACAAAATAGAGAAGTATGTTTTTCATGCTACAGGTGTGGTCAGTGCAGAGGAAGATGAAACTCTTTGTACAGGAAGACCTACCTGACTTTTAGGCTTGAGTGATGAATCAAAGCAAAAGGTGGAATGTCAGTCAGGTACACAAACACTGAGGCATTTGTGCTTTAAACTGGCAGCACATTAGATGGAAAAGACAGATTCAGTGAAGTGCTAATGTGATCCTGTGCTGTGGCAAGGGAAGTACACCCAGTAGAGACAGTAAACTATTAATGCCATCTCACAGGACGTGGCAAGGCCTTGTCTGGGATCCAGTTGCATGTGAGCTTTGCCACCTGTACCTCCTTTGAGGGATGAGTGCCTGACCTCGGTGCAGAGGGGATGGCAGTGGTACCTGCAGGGAGAGGGGGAACTCACAGGAGAAGGGAAAAACTAGGCTGGGTTGTTCAGCCTGACTGACTGAAGGCAAAGATTGCTCTCTGCTGATATTGCTGGAGATTACATGTGTGAGAGGGGAAAAGTGTTGGCATTACAGAGCAAGATTTTAGCACACAGCAAATGGATATCAACTAGGCACAAGGGAACTTAGCCGTGAACTTAGGAGATACTTTTTAGCCATCAGCAGAATGCAACATTGGAATAATCTTTTAGTAAGAATGGTGACCAAAAAACTGCAACTAATGTCAAGGGTGTGTTTCAGCTCAAGGCCAGGATTGTGACATGACTTTCCTACATCCTTTGGTGTTTTGTTCAAATTCACATTATGACACTGAGGTGGGTTTAAAAACCAAGTTATATAGACACAAAAGGAATAACTGATCAAGTAGTCAGTTTCCCATTCTTGCATCAAACATATATACTCTTTAACTGTGACAGTTTCCCCAAAGCTTCTTGTCTAGCACTCTGTATGAGTGGTGACTGAGAGACCATCCACATCACTCTTAGAACAGACAAATTATGGCATTATCAAGACTACAAAATTTCCCCACAGTATCACTGTTGCAAAGCGGAAGACTGTGTTTTTTTGGTAGTGTTATGGAATAAATTTAGGTGGCAGTTTAATATTTGCTTGTAGAGTCTTAAAATCCAAGCACCGTAACTTGAGTTCTCATTTTGAAACCTCACTTTTTCTTGTTCAGGTTGCTATGGGACACTGGGGATGGAATCTGGGGTAATTCCTGATTCCCAGATCACGTCATCATCTATTCTTGAGTGGCCTAACCAAACAGGACAAGTGAACATTTGGAAACCTGAAAATGCCAGACTAAAAAGGCCTGGTCCTCCTTGGGCTGCTTTTATCAGTGATGAACATCAGTGGTTGCAGATTGACTTGAACAAAGAAAAGAGAATAACAGGTAAGTGAATCTGATGTGGCTTTTCAGCAACATTTTAAAAGTTTGGTTACTTTTTTCCAGTGCTTCATCATAGATGAAAGTCCAGGTGACAATTGCCATTACAGCAAATTTGGTTCTGTGTCCTAGCTAATACACTGAGGAGCCTGGAGGTGAGGTGTAGTTTCTTAGCAGAAGACACCTCTTCCGTTTGTTGGAAGTGTTTTCTGTGGGTTTATTGGATTCTTGATGCTTTGCTTTTCCTGCAAATTGTCTCCTTGGAGGTGGAAATTGAAATCCAGTCAGCTCAGTCCACGGATACTTCTGATGCAGGTGTACTGACTTACGTTTGTAGGTTTTCCCTACTGCCTGGCACGGCTGTAGTGAATCCAACAGTAGAGATAGGAGTGGTTGCAGAGCAGTGCAAGATAAACAGCAGACAGAGTAAACTAGCTGGCAGCCTTCCCTTCACCTCACCTGAAGGGTAACTTGTGCCAAGAGTTTGGCATTGTGTGCCCCTCAGCAGTCAGTTGTGCCTTCCCTCAGGAAACAGGCCAAACCGTGCAGGCTGATGCAGCCAGACTCTGGGTTAGGCTCTGCTCCTCCACAGAGGTGGTGATGGACCAGCCGTTGTGATTTTAATAGCTGTGTTTATTTGGAGAGACAGCTGGAGGTGCTGTTTCCCAGTCTGCTCTGGATGGTTTACTTCATGTTTTGGGAGTTGAGCAAGCGAGCTCAAGGTTACTGTTTCCAGTTGATCACAGTGTTCCCTATACCAAATAATGAAGCACTGAGGTGTTGGCATTTTGGGTTTAACCTCTGGGGTAGCAGTGCAGCTGTTGTGTCTTCGGTGCCAATGCTGTTGTTTTCTGGTTTGATTTAATTGTTCAGAGGTGATTTGCTGTTGTTAATGGGCATGTTCGTCATCTGACTTAAATGAAAAATGAGTTGGCTTTAGCTGGAGTGCTTCTTAGAGTCATGAGCTTTAAAGGTGTCTGTTCAGAGGTGATTTGCTGTTGTTCTTAGAGTCATGAGCTTTAAAGGTGTTGTGAAACGTCCTCCTTTAAGCAGTTTGGGTTTGTTGCTTTCTCAAATGTATGAGTTGGGCTCTGTAACCTCAGCTACACACCCTGGTATCAGCAGCTTGGTTTCCTGTCATTAAGCAACTCAGGTCTACGAGCAGCCTTTGTTATTACCTCCCTGGGGACTATTTAGATTTTACATCACTCCTCTAATTCCTGTGCTAATAAGCTTTTACAAAGCAGCTTTTCTGTGTGAATTGTTCTGCAGCACTGAAGCTTCAACTGTAGGAAGCTACAGTCTTTGAATGGTGCCTTTAGGCTGGTGGCAGTACAAGCTCAGGGAAGAGCAGCGCTGTCTCAGCAGCTGGAGATGGGAGTGGGCTGTGGTTAAATGAACAGGCCATTTCCATCAAGAAATGGGGGGAAACTGCTTAACAAGTCTTTATCATGAACATTAAAATTTAAAAGTAACTAAAATGATAATATATTAAGTTTCAGTCACTGTAGGAGTTTCAGACCCTGGCACCTTGGATAAACTCCCTGAAATTAACTGGACCAGTGAAGACTCCAGCTATGCAACTCTGGATTCAAAAGCTGATCTGTTAATTTGTACAAACTGCTATCAGGTTTTTTTTTGTCTTAACTGAGCACCTTCATTTTCACAGGCATTATAACTACTGGATCAACTTTAGCAGAACACTACTATTATGTCTCAGCCTACAGAATTTTATACAGTGATGACGCACAGAAGTGGACAGTGTACAGAGAACCTGGCATGGATAAAGATAAGGTAAAAATACCACACACTTTCTAGGTATGTTCTGTGGAGATTTCACAGTTGTAAATGCAACTTATTTTGATATGGTGAGAAATCATTGGATAATCTTCCTTTTCAGTGTTACTTTGAGTCGTAGACAGTATACATGCAGAAGAAAATACGCAAATATGTAAGGACTTGAACAGTTCTGAAATTCAGATATTTTTGTTACCATTTGGGGTGGGAATATTCTATATGAGAAACTTCTGTTGCCAGTGGAAGGTTGTCTGTACTGCATCACTGCAAGAATAATCATATTTCTTTTAAAAAAGGTTGCATGTTTGCGAATTAAAGTTTATTTTCTTATCCTCTTGTGGTTACAGAATAAATGTTAGGGAGTGTGTAATTTTTCATCTTCTATAATGTTTCTGTCAGTCTTTCCTTTTTGACCAAATACTGTTAAATTTTGTATATAAGAGAATAACCTTTGCAGAGGGGAGTTGCCTTAAAAAATTAAATTGCACGTTCAGATTGCAAGTGCTTTGCCACACAGAAAATGTACCTAACAGGTAGCAAGATAAGCTTATTTTCCTTCTGTTTACAGCTTTGCAGTATTTAATAGACATTAAAAATGAGAAGACTCATGTCCTGGTGGTTCAAATCAGATTTTCTTAAATCAGGATTCTTGGTAAACTGACTGGAACTGGATTTCCTTCTTTTTCTTAGAATATTTGGATATAATTTACCTTCTATAGGGTTGTGGTAGTACATGCATGTCACAGTAACTAGTAACTTTTTAGCTTTTTAGAAACAGTTTTTCAGAATGATCACTCTGTAGCTGTATTTGGTTTTCTTCTGTTTATTGTGGGATAAGAATGTTTCAAGGTAGTAGTTACATCTTGTTGATAAGTGAAAGGCTGAAGTTTGTTAAAGAAGAGATTTTTGAACACTGAGTGTAATTGCAGTAGGAAACTTTCCTGAAAGAAAGGAGGAGAATTTACTCTCAGGGCTGGTCCATGTCCTTAAACCTACATGTGTTCTAACGTGACTGTTAGTATGAAGTATCCAAGAAAAACGAAAAATAAAAATCCAGGATATTTTCCTAGTGTTGAGTGCCCTCTCCTGGCCATACGATAAAATCTCAGGTAACCACCTGCCTGCATTTAGGCTTCAGGGTTAGTTTGATAATTTCCTTAGTAAACCTTTGCAGCTGTTGCCTTGTAATTTGAACATACTGTTCCTCTTGCACGTTCATGAAATGAAGCAAATTGTGAAACTTGAAATTACAGACAACAGATCTTTCTTTGCACTCTGTGTGCCGCTAGGGACAGTGCATGACAGAGCATATATACCTAAGTGCCAGTTGTAGTTAGATGAAAAAAAAAATGGTTCAGTATGGTGCAAAAGAGCAGATTTTCCCTCTGTCTGCCATCACCTCACTTGATGCAGCTTTGCTTGGGATGCATATGCTTGCATTTGATTGAGCCTTACATAATTGCACACCAGATGACTGGGAGGTGCTTTTGAAAGATGTTTGAAATTCCTAACGTTTTTCAGGAGACTAGGAGCTTTTCCAAGACTTTCCTGTAGTCCTCTTTGCAAATAGCTTCTAGAAATCTGGCAGCACTCAAGAAAAACTTCCCTTAAACTTCTTCTATGTGAAAAAAAATAAAATGCTTGAAAATGCTTAAATTGGGGAAAAATGGCAAATCAGGTTTGCAGTGTTAGAAGTTTTGTTTGACAGCACAGAGGGAAATGGAGAGAGTTTGGTAATAAATGGAATATGAAAGTGATTTCTCATTGAAAAGGTTGTGCTATATTGAGCTCAGAGACAAATTTTCTTTGTGCAAAAATTAGAGCAACAAAAAGTACAGAGCTGCAGGTAAAGTTATGTTACTCATAACACTGGCCATGAAAAGCTTTGACTGATAAAAGCCTGGAGTAGAGAACTTCTGCACTATTAATCTTTCTTGCAGGTAATAGTCATTACCAATTCCTCTTGCCTTTGCTGTTACATGCTTAACCTCAGAAATGTGATGTGAAACTTTCAGTGTTGGACGTCTGTGTCCCTAATCCATAAATTCTGCATGTGTTGCTTGGGTAGCCAGATGTGGCTTGTACCTTCTTTTAGTAGTGGCCACTGGGAGACACAGCACAAACAAGGATGTACTGTGGCAGTTTGGGCTGGGCCCATCCCCTCAGAAAGTCACCTCTGTATTTTGCTTCTCATTTGCATCTTTATCAAACCAAATAATTATCTGGCAAGATCTGTAACTCCAAACCTGTCATCTTAAAAAAGAAATAAGTCTTAAAATTGCCCTGGTTTAGGGGGAAAGTGGCTGTAAGTTGGAACCTAGTCTTCTGTGGGCACATGGATTGTGACTGCTTTGTCTTAGTCATTTATTTCCAAAATGACATCATGGAATTGCCCCCACACTTAATCTGTCTTCATTTATTGATGCTAAGTATATTTAAGAACAATGAGCAGAACAAATATCACTGAGACCCACGTGCTTGTCCACCTGCACTGCAGTAAGCTGGGGAACAGCAGACTATGCACTCTCAAGGGAAATATCTATGTTTGCCTACCTGGATTTTTAGTATCATGAATGGGTTAGCAGTTAGTCTAATAGTGTCACTTGGTGCATAAAGATTAACATGATGATTGCTAATTAAAGATGTAGAAAACCCAGCATACTCAAA
This sequence comes from Acanthisitta chloris, assembly GCF_000695815.1. Lineage (NCBI taxonomy): Eukaryota > Metazoa > Chordata > Aves > Passeriformes > Acanthisittidae > Acanthisitta > Acanthisitta chloris. The sequence continues at coordinate 33,780 of NW_008668716.1, forward strand.
CATGAAGTACCACATCATACTGAGTGATTTATTTTTCCTTGGCTAACTACATTGACTGTGTCTATTTGATCAGTCAGTGCAGATAAAGACGATCAATGCCTCTGTAAGGACAAACCAAAATTCTTATGTGTAAGTAATGGTAGTGGGGCTTGAGTGTCTTTTGAGGGTGGATACACATTGAGTACATCAGAGAGCTCAGGAGTGAGTCCCTTGAATGCCCCAGGTTCATTTAAGGTGTGGCTTGTTTTGCTTTTGAATGGATAGTTTCCTGGAATAAGTGTTCTATTTCAACCCTACAGGGATATTCTAGTCATTTTGTTACAAAAACTTAAACACAGGAGTGCAATACAGAAATCTCTTACCTTGTGTATTAAGGTTGAAAGAACAGCAATTTGCATTGATCAGAGATGTGCTAAAAGCTCTTGACCACTCCATGCTGTGCAGGCACATCAGCTGTTACGCAGTGCAGCACTTGTCTTCAAGAATGGCACGGTTGCTTTATTGTTTACCAAGTGGTATGAGAGAGCAGAAACTCCCTGTTGTATTTGTTTTTTCAGGCAAGTGCCATAATTCTGTTCTGCATTATGTCCAAAGTGATCTTCAACACCTGTATCAGTGCTTTAAAAACAAAAAACTCATTTACTGTTACCTCTATCGTGACCTGTGTTGCAGCAGCACCACAGAGCTGCATGTGCAGAGCCAAAGCCCAACTGTTGTGCACTAACATGGAGAGACAGCTCCTACCTAAAAGCATGATGCCAGGCCAGGTCTCTGAAAGGAGAGGGGGGGTTGGAGTCCTGGGCCAAGCTGCTATATTGTTTTAAGCAGCTTGGGAGGTGCAGAACCCATAGTTGGCTGTGAGTTTGTAGTATGCTTACACTGCATCACGCAGTGACTGTCTCTCTGCTGTCTGCTTTTAAATTTCAACCAGACAGACCCGTTCTATGTTGTCACATTTTGATGAGTTCTCAGTGTGCAAGGATGGGCAGCGAAGCACCAGCTTGAGCTCGTTCTTTACGCACAGTCTGTGCCTTTCTCTTCCAGAATTGCATGGCCCATTGTGAGACTGAAGAGAGCTTTCACATTGTCAAGCCAAATCCTTTTACTTTGCTTTTGGTTCAGCCCTTGTAGACAGCAGCCACAAGAGGACAGTGTGGTTACACACTTGACTGTGTCTCCTTATGCTTCTGATATATACTATCCAGACAGACTGTGCTTAACTGCTGTGTTGTGTGAAGACACTGCTTAATTCCTGCTTCCGTGGTGTTGCAACTCCTTGCTCTATACACATATTTGAAGAGTAAGGGAAAAATACCATAAAGGACCGAGTTAGAATTCCTCAGTGCCATAAACATGTGAGATGTCCTTAACAGCAGGCACTGCCTGGGGAGCATCAGTAGGATTTTACACGGTACCTTTATTCTGAGCTAAGTAGCTTTGAGCATACATGTACACACACCTTTCTTTGCTTTATTTGGTTATATATGTAATAGGGCCTAGGGAGTGGAGATGCACAGGCAGCAGCACCATTCTGGGGTAAATTTTCAGGATCCTGCACTGCTTATTTTTCCTAAGTAAAGCATCAACATTGCTTGCAGTTACTTAGTTGCTATTAGATTTGTACAATTTAATGTTTCTCTCTTTTTTTTCTTTTCTAGATATTTCAGGGGAATACTGAATTGTACCAGGAAGTTCGCAACAATTTCATTCCACCTATTATCGCACGCTTTTTTAGGATTAACCCATTAAAATGGCACCAGAAAATTGCAATGAAAGTAGAATTGCTGGGATGTCAGTTTAGCATAGGTAAGGCAACTGAAAACTTTCAACTGTGCAAGACAAGCAGTGACATTTTTAAGGTGGCAAGGGAAATTATTAAGGTTAAAGGTTACATTGTAGATATATTTTCAATGAAAAAAGTACTTTTTGATTGCATAATCCTTCTGTAACTGGTACTTCTGAATTTTTTCAAAAGTTATTGCCCCTTAACCTGGAAAATACCAAATTTAGGTGTAAACAAGGTAATTTACAAAATAAGTTTTTCAAAAGACACCAGTCACTTGCTTTCTATGTTACTGATTCATGGAGGTTTTTTCCTTATTATGTAACACAAACTAAAGCTTTATAGCAAACTATTCCAGTTGTCTTATCCTGAATGAGAATCGTGGAAAACTAGTACTTCAAAAAACTTTCCCGATAAATTCTTTTCTTCTGAAGCTCGTGCTCCTAAAATTACTTTGCCACCACCACCACCACCTCAGAACAAGAATGATGAGAAGAATGCTGACTTCATGGATGACATCATTCATTCAGTGAAGACTTCGCTGCAGACAGATAAAACAACTTTCACACCTGAAATAAAGAACACCACAGTGACTCCAAGTGTAACCAAAGGTATCCACAGCTGAGCAGTAGAAGTGTTTGGGAACGTGTTTCAGTGCTTTGGCATATATTAAGTGTGCTTTCTGAATTTAAATTTTCTCAGTATGTACTATATTATAGCTAACTATCTATATTTTCTTTTTAATATTTACCAGTTACTAAATACATGTGTGATAAAAAATTCACAGTTGCATACTGCATGTGGAAACAAAACCAATCTTCCAAGTCATATATGTAGTACATATGTATATACAGTGTGGGTTTTATATACATATAATAGTTGTCTTTCAAAACTTCTTTAAACTGAGTTCAGCTTTTCATCACTGAACAAATTTTGTCAGAAGGAGAAGTTGCAACTTGGACTTCCCTTTTGAATGAATCAGATGTAACTGCTTTGTTCTTGAATTCGATAATTTCTTAGAACAAAACACTTTTGACATAGCAAATCTTCTGTGGAGCACTGTCGTTGACATGAAATTTGAAGAACATGATCTGGCATCATCATTTTGGTTATTGAAGAAAATGGTCAGAAAAGGGAGCAAAGTCACTGCAGATGTAGGCACTGCTGAAGTGTCCTTGGGATGGCAGGGGACAGGATGGTCTCATGTCACACACAGACCCAGCCCAGGCTGGTTGGGATTAACTGTTAAGGCACTGTGGTGTTTACTTCTTATAGGAGTTCAAACCTAAGTGGTTGCACTCCGGATTTTTTTATCTAAGTAATACATTGTTCTAACAGAAAAATGTTGTATTAAAACAAATCAGTTGATTTTGATGAAAAGCTTTGCAAAACCACCAGCTGTGCATACATGTAGAACTGCCAGATGTTAATTGAAATTCACACTATGGGAGCAGCCAGCAGGGTAGCTTAGCTGCGGGATCTGGTGTGGTGGACGCTATACATGAAAATTTTGTGCTTTACCCGAGTAATTTTCAAATCAAAAACTGATTTATGAGAAGCTTTTCTGTCTGACACCACTTAATTTAATGGCTTTCAGATGTGGCATTGGCAGCAGTTCTGGTTCCAGTGCTGGTGATGGTCTTCACTACTCTGATTCTTATCTTAGTTTGTGCGTGGCATTGGAGAAACCGGTAAATGAATAGATCAATGGAAGTACTTTAAATGAATGTTAGCCTGGTGTGTGGGAATGAAATGCTGCATGTATTGCTGTGGGAACTACGTGGTCTGCACTTGTGGAGGGAATTGGATTCTCTCTGAGAAAATACTCACTTGAATATTGAGGACAGCAAACTCAACATTTTTTAAACTATTGTCACTGGAAGTGCTTTAACTAAAAACTGGTTTCTCCAGTAGCAGCAGACTGGTGATGGCAAGCCAGGTTACTGGTGCTTATGCATTAAATTTGAGGACCAGTTAGAGTCAACGTGATAATTGCTGAGCATTAACTAATGCATCTTTTGATAAGCAGACTGGCTAAAATACCCCCTTTATCTTTGTTTTCACAGCAAGAAAAAAGCTGAGGGCACATATGATCTACCTTACTGGGATCGTGCAGGTAACAAAATGGTTTTATGAAATCTCTTTCTTGGCATTTTTGGTTTGATGCCTGTTTCAGATTGCAATAACACAGTTTCCACCAGAAGAAGCTTCTCTAGTGCTAACTGATGGAGGCATAGTGAACACTGAATTTCTTTTCTGGCCAAACTTAACTGCTTCATTCTCTGATTTTTTTATTTCTTTTTCAGTAAATGTTGTGTCTCCTGTTAGAGCTTGACAGCTTCAGATTTTCTTTTTTAGTGAACGAATTATAGAACCTCTTAATTATACAACACGAGGGATAAACAGATTTTTTTTCTGGTTGGTATGCAGTTCTGTTTTAAAAGGAAATGTGGCCACATGCAGCGTCAAAATAATGTGGCTGCTCTTCTCTGTGAAACCTCTGTCCCCTCCCACAGGCTACCTCAGATTTTGTTAAACAGTATTCTGTGTTTTTGGAATCTCCTGTTTCTTGGGCTTTACCTACAGGATGTTCTTTTACAGCTGGAATGAAATATATTAATGGACAGCAAAACTAGAATAGCTCTAGCTACTGGGGGAAGGCAGGGGGGAGCCTGTCAATAACCAACCCTCCCTACTTTCTCTCAAGAAAACACTCATGGCCACACTCCCTCCTTTTCATTTCCACTGAAGTTAAACCCAGCTATATTCAGGTTTTGAAAATATTCACTGTTGAACCTTTTTCAAAATGTGAGTTAGAAACATGACTTTAACAATCAGTTACTTAAATGTGCTTTTAATTATAACTGAGATTGTCTGTAATTTTATGTAAAATCATGTCTGACTTTATAGTGTTTTCTCTGTTGTATTGCATTACCTAATTAGTGTAATGAGCAGCCTTGGCACTGCTGCTAGTGGCCATTCAGGGGCAGAGTGACTTGACTGTAGTGGCTGTTATGTGTTGTTCTGAGGGTCAGCATTCAGCCAGGGTGATGGGATGAGAGCCATGTAGTCACCTCTGGATCTTCAATCTGCCAGAAAATATTAAAAGACTTTGTAACCTTAGGGACATGCAAATATTGATAATTGAGTTATTTATCTGCTCTGCAAAGTACAAGTTGTGGTGCAAAAATATTTCAGTAGCTTAAGACAGAGTATATAGTCAGTCTTGGCTGGTTTGTTTGTTTTTTCTTCTTAATCCATGTGAAGGATGGTGGAAAGGAATGAAGCAATTTCTCCCAACCAAGTCAGCAGAACATGAAGAAACTCCTGTACGCTACAGCAGCAGTGAAATTAGTCACCTAAGACCAAGAGAAGTCCCAACAATGTTGCAAACAGAGTCTGCAGGTATTTTTCACTGTTTGTGTGGGCCATGTAAATTAAACATATAAATGTGACATGCCAAAAAAAGTCAGGAATTTGGGTACATTCAGTTAGTCCCTGTTTTATGGGGGAAACAGAGGAGAAATGAGGAGTTCTATGGGTAAGCACGTTCCTTAAAATGCAGGCTTTTTCAGATCTGTTCTCTGAGTATCATAGACTTGATGTGCTCTAGATAGACACTTGCCTAAGGTAAAACAGCAACTGTATTTAGTTGCACTTGTTCTTAGACCCCATAAAGGATTGAAAAATTCTTTGGTTATATTTTCATATACTGGAAATAATGTCATCACAGTATCTTTATGCACAAATCTGAAATGTGGCACTTGGTTCCCTACTCTCACTAAAACATCTCAGCTGACCCCATGCAGGCTTCCCTCCTCAAAGGACAAACCCTCCACCCCAAGGACCACCTTTTATCCAAAGCCAGGCAGGATAATTTCATTTAAATGTAGTTTTGAAGGGAAGAACATTTTGAAAAGATTTTTTTTCAGGCAGATTTACAGCATGGGAAATTGCAGCTTACCAGGGAAGAACTATAAACCTGAGAAATGGGAATGTTGTGGCTATCCCAATGGCTTTAACTGTTGGGTGGAAAGGACTCTTTTTCCAAAGTGGTTGGCACTGGTGAACAGAGATGGACCACTGGTTTGATCTGGGATAATAATCTCTGTGAGACTATTGACAGGTTGTATTTAATGTGATGCTGCTGTAAAAAAAAGTATCCACCAAGTGTGTTTTTATTTTGTTTTGTTGGGGTTTGCAACACAGAATATGCTCAGCCACTGGTAGGGGGAATTGTCAGCACACTTCATCAGAGATCAACTTTTAAACCAGAGGAAGGAAAAGAAGCAAGTTATGCTGATTTGGACCCTTACAATTCACCCATACAAGAAGTTTACCATGCCTATGCCGAGCCACTGCCCATAACTGGACCAGAGTACGCAACTCCAATAATCATGGACATGTCCAGCCACCCTGGCACACCTCTTGGCGTTCCTTCCATTTCCACCTTCAAAGCTGCAGGGAGTCAAGCTCCTCCACTGGCTGGAACTTACAACAAGCTGTTATCTAGGACAGACAGTGCATCCTCAGCACAGGCACTGTACGATATACCAAAGGGGCAGCAGGGGCCAGGCAGTGCTGGCGAACTCGTGTACCAGGTACCACAGAGCATGGCCCATTCCACTGGCAGTAAGGATGAACTGAGTTAGCTCATGAGAAAGATGGAATGATGGCTTGTTTTTAAAAGCCAGTTCCATAAAGCTGACAGTTTCATTTTTTAATTCCACTGTTTTGATATTGTTAGTCTTAAATAATACAATGTTGAACCAAAAAAGATGTGGTATTGGAGGTCTGGGAAAGCAGTAATTCTGTTTCCTTAAAATGCCTTTCCTTAAGCTGTATATACAATTCACAGCTTGTCTCCTGCAAAAGTATGGACGTTTTTATTACTACTGTACAATTGTCTGTCAGACATGAGAGAAGAACTCTGCACAATTATCTTCAGTAATTCATAGATGTGAATGATAATTGGGAGAAACAGTTTAAAGTACAAAAGCCAGTCATTTCTTGCTAATGGTACTATTTCTTGGGGAAAATACCCTACCCCAAAACCCAAAGCTCTTAACATTCTAACATCTATATGCTAAGCACTGCAGCTTCTAAAATTCCTTTTTCCTTATAAAATGTCTACACAACTTTGGACTATCAGGACTGATGGCAAAATTCCCATTAACTTCATGGCATAAAATAGTTTTGATTCTGGGTTACATAATTTCAGCTTTTGTTCACATGGTTAGGAACAATCAGCTGTGTGTTCCTCAGAAAGTGCCTGCCTTTTTGGTTAGCCTTCCAAAACTAGAAGCTGCTGTATGCACAATCTCTTCTGCCTCATCTCTTTAAGCCACTTAGCCTCATTCCTTCCTAGGGATCTAGGAGGCACAAATTCACACAAGCAAACTACACAGCAACTGCTTTTATATTTTTCCCTATCAAGTGAAGGCTATTCTGAATAGTGTCTGCCTCCGAGTCACACTTCCCTGATGATCAGTGTGCAAGAAGCATTCAGATGTTGGAGGTGACTGAATTCAGAAAGGCCCTGCCCTCCCCTCCCCCAGAGTATCTATTGTGTGTTCATGAGCTTATACAAAGAAAGATCTGTATATACTTTTGTGAGTGCTTAAGGAAGCACACAGGTATTCTAATGGTGCACAGTTTGTGTTACACATGCATTTAGCACATATGGTACGTTTTAGCACAACTGAAAAGCTTCAGCCTTAGGGCTTTTCTTATGATTGTTCTTATTGGAAGCATAAAGGATTCCAAAGCCTGTGCAAAAGAACCAGTGCTGCTCCAAAGAGTGTGCATTGCAAAAGTGTTTAATGGAGTTTGTATCCTTTGAATGTTCCAGTGTTCTGTACTATGAAAACATTTCAGTCAGCCTTCTATTTGGGGTAATGTAGATTAGTTTTAGCTAGGTCATCACAAAATGAAAACAGTTTGGGTGTCATATTAGCCATTTTTTTATCTTTTTAGGGGAAAAAAAAGCACAGCTTTTTTACATAAGGAGTAGAAGAAAAACACAATAAAAATGCTTTATTTTTATTCTAGCAGCACTGTTGGGAGGATGCTGAATTAATTCCTACATGCGAGACCTCCCACCTACACATTAGCCCAGTTTTATGGACTTCAGTGGTTACTGTTTGTTTTCGTGATGTAATTCAAAGCCTTGTTTACTGCCCAGGTCCTTAAACAGGGGAGAGAACTTCTTAGTCAAACCTAAAATATACTGTTCAAGAGGGCTGTCACCGTGCCTTAATGCCAGTACAGTGTCCTCACTTAGCACTTGCACATTTGTTTGCAGAGGGGGCTGTATATAAACTCTGTAATCAAAAATTACTTGTGGGCCTGTTCGGCATCTAAGATAAGTTATTACATTGAATGGTTTGGGTTAGGATGGACCTTAAAGATGATCTAGTTCCAACCTCCCCTGCTTGGGCGGGGGCACCTCCCATTAGACCATGGTGCTCAAAGCCCCATCCAGCCTGGCCTTGAACACTTCCAGGGATAGGGCAGCCTCAACGTCTCTGGGCATCCACAACTTCGCTGGGCAGCCTGTTCTAGAGCCTCACCACCCTCACAGGAAAGAATTTCTTCCATATATCTAACCTAAATTTCTCCTTTTTCACTTTGAACCCATTACTCCTTGTTCTATCACTACTGTTCCTGATGAAGAGTCCCTCTCCAGCTCTCTTGTCAGTCCTGCTCAGATACTGGAAGGCTGCTATAAGGTATACCTGCAGTCTTCTCCAGGCTGAACAGCCCCAGTTCTCTCAGCCTGTCTTCACAGGGGAGTTAGTGTAGGCCACTTAGCAGCTTTGTGGCTCTCCTCTGGACTTGCTTCAGCAGTTCCATGTCCTCCTTATGCTGGGGACACCAAGTTATATGCAGTTCTCCTGGTGGGGTCTCACAGGAGTAGAGAGGGAGAATCACCTCCTTCAACCTGCTGGCCACACTCCTTTTGAAGCAGCCCAGGACACGGTTGGCTTTCTGGGCTGCGATTGCACAATGTGGCTCATGGTGAGTTTTTCATCAACCATCACCCCCAAGTCCTTCCCTGCAGGGCTGCTCTCAATGCCTTCTCTGCTCAGCCTATAGGTGTGTGTGGAATTGCCCCAACCCAGACATAGGACCTTGCTTTGCTGAACTTCATAAGTACCCACCTCTCCAGCCTGTCAAGGACAGCACATCCCTTCCCTCCAGCATGTCGACTGCACCACACAGATTGGTGTTGTCAGTGAACCTGCTGAGGGTGCACTTGATCCCACTGTCCCGTCTTGCTGACAAAGATGGGCATACTCTGTCCACCTTGCTGACAAAGATGGGCATACTCTGTGCTACCTTAAAGTCCAATTCTACAATTTCTAATCATTCTCATTTACTGAAAATGATTTTTTTCTTAGAGTTGGGTATCTAAGCCTAAATGTGAATGTAAGTAAGGATGATATATAAGACCCATTTGTGAAAAAGAAATTCCTGCCTATAATTGTACTTCTGATGTCATTGCAACTTTCTGCCTGACAAAAGCTAGTCTGCAATCTCTGTTGTTTTTCTTAAACCGATAAGTGTTCTTACCCACCAGTGTCAACTATGACTTCAAAATGATCTGAGCTGCTTTTATTTGAAAGGGGTGGGAAGTTACTAGTTCGCACCAAAATGGGACAACACATATTTACTCCAGCCAAGTTAAGAAACCTTTGCATTCTCAACTGTACCAGTTTAGGCTTAGAAAAATTAATCTACCATAAAAAGAAATGGATGTGCTCAACTCAGATATAATTAACACACCTGGATTCAATTTTTACTGTAGGCCAAGTGTGGTGGTACTGTGGATAGCTGTAGGCTAAGGTGGTATAAGAATTGAACAGTTTCTCTACAGTGAATTATTTTTCAAGCAGTTGTAATGCAGCTTTATCTGAGCATCAGGAGCTGTTACAGTGTTGATGTTTTTAAGAATTTAAGCCCCTTTTCTGAAAGAATTTGGTCCCAATCCTTGTGCTTCAGACTTCAATCATGTTACCTTTTGCTCCCTGTGCTTCAGACTTCAATCATGTTACCTCTTAGGGCTAAGAAGATATGTTTGAATACATAACAGTTGGGTTTAAATGTGTGCTACAAACTGTTAAACATTGATTCCCCAAGGCAAGTTGCATGATACACTTAAGAGTAGAATTTACCTATGTACAATAAAGCAAAGGTACATTTCATGGGTCTCTCTTACATGTGAAGATGTATGGATAGAAAATGTATTTCAGTCTTGTTTGGCTTGAGTATTCTCCCAGAATGTATGTTCTTACCTCAGCATGTATTGTAGTTGCTCAGTATTTGTATATGTTGCTAGAACTTAGACTGTATAAATAGTGAGGGGGTTTTATATGTATGTTAAAAAAGTATTTTAAATAAATTGTACATACGTATTACTTAGTATGTTTGCAAGTAACACCTACCTGTCATCTAATTACTTTGTAGTTTGGAAATGCACGGGTTATTTATGAGCTACCACACTACAACAGGGGTCCTGCCCTGCCTCCAAGAGTTTCCTGGCAGTAGGGATGTGCAGCAGCCGCCCACCGTGGACGATCCCTGCCCCCCACCCACATCACCTCACCTCTGCACTGGTACAGGAGCTGCTAGTTTAGTCTTCAATTAGGCTGTGGCTGTTCTCCAATTACTGAAAAAAGCTGCTGGTTCTTTTGATTTTTTTCCCCCTTCTTCATATTAATTCTAGCACTGCAATGCCTAATTAAAAAGCAGTCAGTCATGATTACTCTTTGTTTCCAAGTACAAGGTTAAAATTTGATCCTAAGTGGCTCAGTCCTTTGCTTGTCAAACTGAAACATCATAGAATCATAGAATCAAC
>NW_008668717.1:0-2369 GCF_000695815.1 Acanthisitta chloris
CTGCGCCCCCGCGCGGGCGGAGGGCGGAGGTGTCCTGTGCTCCGCTCCGCCTGCCCGCGGGAGCTGGGCCAGCCGGCGGGAAGAGGCTCTCTGCGGGAAACACAGCGCACCGGCTGTGGAGCCTCCGTGCCGGGCACCGAGCCACCCCACGTGCCTTCACCTGGTAGCCCCTTCCCCTGGAGGCAGCTGGCAGGGCTCTGCTGCCGCGTCCCTGCTGTCCTCTGCCTACGGGACGTGCTCTGCGGAGTTCTGCATCTGAAAGGAGTTTAAGGAACACTTGCTACCAAAACCCCAAAGTGTAGCACTGCTCGGTGCAGCTAACACTCAACCTTCGGTGGCGACTGCATCGTTTTAGCAAGATTTTGTCAACTAGGACTGGAGCTATTGAATTATAATACCTGGGAAGTGTCCCTGCCCGTGGCAGGAGGGTTGGGACTAGATGATCTTTAAGGTCCCTTCCAACCTTAACATTCTATGATTTTCTTATTTTATGTTTATTACATGAGAAAAAGTCTCTATTTGGCTTTTAATCTGCAAACAGCAAGAATGATCTTTACCAGGAACGCATTCCACATTAGGCATCAGCTCCTGAGAAGATTTCAGTCTTTGGCATTCAGTGGTTTTCATCTTACAGCAGCTGGGATTTGTGGTTCTGGCTGCATAGAGCTTTGCCTTCGTGAGAATAATGCAATTTGTTTCCCTCTGTCCTTCCAAAATGTATTAATATGCCCCGTGTCTAGGAAAATTAATGTCCTTTTGCCCTTTGAATCTACAGGACTTGTGCTGTGCAGGTTAACAAAAGCTTTTACAATGTATTTGCAAAGTTATTTGGTGCTTAGGAAACGTGAACCACATCTGTGGAAAACTCAGACATAAGTCAGACAGTAAGTACCCGGCAGTGAGGAGCTGATGCAAGAAGCAGCTCACCATGATCCAAGCCTGAGCCCGTACTGATGATGCAGCTGGGAACATCTGTGTGATGCAGAGCCAGGACAGGCACCAAACCTACTCTGTGGAAAGCACCAGCAGCATCTGCACTGGAGGGTTGGGCTCTGAGTTAATAACTTTATGAGATAACCAGATGGCTTAGTAACTTCACTGCATAGTAGGTTGTGAGGGAGTTGGCTGAATGAAGATACCATCCCTAAAATGACTAGGCCTTGGGAGAAGTGAGAGGATCCTGTTCTACTCTGGGACAAAGCCTCCACCTCGGGCATGCTGCATCTCAGATACATTTCTGTGGTTCATCGCTGTCCTCACTCAATTAGTAGTTTTATAATTAATGTCATTATTAGAAGGAATGGCTCTAATGACAAATCATCTGTGATAGTTTTTGAGCTGCAAAGGTTTATAATGTAAATCGTTACAGAGACATTACCCATTACAGCTGATGTGAATAACTGAAGGAAAATGAGTTCAACTACCACAGAGTTTACATAATGAAGTAAACTGCAAAACCCTTTAATGCCGGCATTGATTTTATCTACAATAATACATTGCTTATGTTTGAAGAATCACCTCGCTAAATTAACACGCCATTTCGGCTGTCTGCCCTTCCCGGGCTCCGCGAAGATTACATTCGGGTGTTAACGTTAATGATATTGATACCGATACAAAGAAGGCAATTCGCGCAGCGCTGCCAGCCGCGGCATCGATCCCATGGAGCATCGACCCGCAGGAGGCTGCGCCGCGCCTGGGGGGGAACACTGCCATCAATTCCCCTCGCCCCGGGAGATGGCAGCAGGGCAGAACATCGCGCAGAGACCCGCTCGGTCCATCAGCGCTGGGGTCGATGTGTAACACAGCTGATTAAGTGGCGGCGCGGACGGGGGTCGGTGCCGCAGCGCGGGCGGAGCGGACAGGGACAACGACACGGACACGGACAGAGACACGGGTAGAGACAGGGACACGGGCAGAGACAGGACATGGACAGGGACACGGACAGAGATAGGGACAGGACACGGACAGGGAGATGGACAGAGACACGGACAGGGAAAGGACAGGGATACGGACAGGGACAGCGACAGGGACACGGACAGGGATGGGGACATGGACAGAGATAGGGACAGGACATGGACACGGAGAGAGACAGGGAGGGGGTCACAGACACGGACAGGGATGGGGACATGGACATGGACACGGACATGGACACGGACAGGGAGATGGACAGAGACACGGACAGGGACAGGGAAAGGACAGGGATACGGAGAGGGACAGCGACAAGGACAGGGATGGGGATGGGAACGGGGACATGGACAGGGACACGGACAGAGACAGGGACACAGGAGAGGGAAAGGACAGGGATGGGGACACAGACACGGTGCCGGTGCCGGTGCCGGTCCCGCCCCGCCCCGCTGGCTCCGCCCCGG
>NW_008668718.1:0-23850 GCF_000695815.1 Acanthisitta chloris
ATATATAAATCAATATTTGCAGCATTGTAAATAACTGGGAGGTGATGTTTGGCTAGCTTTTGGACTTACTGGATGGATGAATTTTCCACATGTATAGCTGGGAGGACACTTTCTGAATTTATATTATTCTCCTGCAAATGAACTTTGACAGGAATCAGAATAAAGCAAAAGCATCCAAGCAACCTGGAAGGGAGGTGCCTCCTGCACAACACATTGTGCGGGGTAAGTGTACATGCCTCCCTGAGCAGTGCGTCATAATTTGTCCTTTCGTTACCTCTAGCTCTTGTGCTTGAGTCACAGATTCACTTCAGAGAAAGCTCTTGATCACTGCAATTCTCCCCCTTCTTCACAAATCAAATTCTGATTCAAAGCCTCCTGTAGGCAGTGCAAAGACACTCACTGACTTCAGATTTTTCTAATCAAACCTTATGGGTCTTTTTCAACAGAGAGAAATGCACTTACAGCCTCTCTATCCCACTCTTTACCTACTTTTTCTCTTGGCATTTGTGGTTATGAGTCTGCAGGTTCTTTTCTGTCAATTTTTCTTTTTAAATGAGGGATTCCCTGTGCTCCATACTGTATGGACTACATGTCCATATGGTCAGTGTTGACTTGGGAAGCCAACTCTACCTGAGGAATGGACTAATATAATATAAGCCACCTGTCTGGAAGCTGTGAAACAGGTTAGGGTGGGCTTGTGCCCAAGTGATTTAATTTGCTGCTAAAAATCTGTTCCTCAGGCTTAGCAGAGCAGTGGGGTACTGGTACCAGTCCAGCAGAGAGCACATCAACCTTCTGGAGCTGTGCAAGATGAGGCTTTGGTGTACTTGAGAGCTTGATGAGAACAGGGCAAACACCTACCTGGATTAGGTCTGTGCAGTGCTTCCCTCCATACATAGCTCTGCCTTCTGCAGTTTGGGATTTCCAAACTCTAGGGAGCAGGACTTACCCAGCCCCCTAAGGCTGCTGCTCTGCAAACGGGACCTGGGAAATAAATTGCAGCAAAGGCTTTCCTGGAACTTCTCATTCTGTTGTAGTTCTGGTTTATTTCCTTTGTCTCCTGCTGCCTCTAAGGGTGGGGAAGACATGAGGCAGGCAGGCAGGCAGCAGTATAAAAGGTTAGATTCAGAGAGAGGTGAGGGGGTGTGAACAAACCAGAAGCCGACACTAAAAAAGGTCAGCTGTTTAAATGGCCTGATTTAAATAAGGCACGTGTCAGCGGCACTGCCCCCAGAGGAGATTCCTTGTGTGGGTTTATGAACTCTGGGAAAGGGGCCAAGTTAGCCCTAATTATATTTTATTTAATCAGCTATTTAAATAGCGAACTGTTTTCCTGGCTCTCTTCCCCGTCGAGATCACATCTTTATACTCTTGACCTTTTTATTTTATGCAAGAGCCTCTCTCATTGGTTTGGACCCAGGTAAGTCAGCTGCACTTAGCTTGCTCTTACAGCACCTCTCTTCTTGGAGGACAGAAAGCCCAAGGTTATTTATTTCCCCAGTTCTCAATATTAAAGAAACACAGAATTTCCGTTTTTTATATTTTCCATTTTCACTATGCAAACTCAAGAAGACCCTCTGGAATAAAGGGAAGTATGTTTAAGGGTGTAACATAAGTAGATTTCCAGACAATACCCAGAACATCTTGTAGTTTTGCTTTGAACAATGTTTGGAGAAAGACACACCTCATTTATTTTGAACATGTATATATATTACTCCTCTCTTCTAAAGCTTCACTTACTGTAAAGAAATGACAGGAAGGCAGAGGAATTAACTCCTTGAGATAAATGTGCAGTGTGTTTCAGAGGACTGTTCTCCACCATGAATACTGAGTTCCCTTGAAATTCAACAGGGTCTGGACCTATATTGGTTGAAGAATAGAAGACTGAGATGATGCTCATGCCTTTCCCACCCCTCGGTTTGGGACAGAGTGACTCTGAAGACCACAGGTCTTAGCCTGGAACCCACCTGCTGGTGGATAGAGGTCTGCATGTTATCTTTGGAAGATAGAAACAGTCATATGATGTTTCTTGTTGCCATTTCATCAGAGAATTGCTAAGCATTTCAGTTACTTCTCAAGAGCTTGGAAAACATATTAGTTACGGTTGTGAAGTTAACATGAACAAGACACTATTGAACTGCAGCCAGGTGGATTTTAATGAGGAACATATTGGACTACCAGTTTATCTTGTAGCTAGACTCTGCTTCCCAAGTGGACATGGAATTTTTAGCAGCAGTCTTTAGCCCTTTTGCCCTTGGCTGGGAGCAGCTCCTCTGGCTTCCTCTCTTCAAAAGAAGTATCCTCACATTTCAGACCCTGAGCTAGCCCTCTCCAAGAGACATCTCTGACCTCTCACCTCCATTATTGAGTGCTTGTGTTTACAGAAATTTTGAAAATAGGGTTATCAAAGAAAGTGCCATTGATGCTGTAGAAATCTGTCTGATTGAACCCTGCTCCCTCTCTCCCTGCAGCCCTCTCTGCACAGCCCGGGGTTCAGGCTTGTCTCTGTGAAGTGCACGGTTCAGGTTGCCATGCCCTGGTTATGAGCTCCTCTCTGGACTCAGCAAGTCATGTGTGTTTAATCAACCTCTCTGCAGTGCTGGCAGGATGCTGAGGGGTTGGTTTTGTCTTTGCTCTTGTAGCAGGGTGTTGTTCTGTTTGCTCAGGAGCAGGAGGCCGTGGATCGGATGTGCACCAAGGCAATGTATGTCTTGAGAAATACCCAGGGTTTCACAGAGGTGTGAGCATCACCATTGCACTGTTGGGACACTGATGTGCTTCTGGTGCAAATTCTGCTTTCTACTGTCATCTCCTTTCTCCTTACTCTTCCGCTTGTGCACCCAGGAGTGACATCTCAAGGGAAGTTAATGTTGTTTCTGCAGTGCTGGTAAAGGCAGTTTTTCTAGGGGGGAGGCCTATGATTCTTTGGTACCAATTGCATCTGTCCCCTCATCCTTACACAGCTCATTTGCACTCTGGTCCAGAGGGGATAGGCAGACTGAATTTTAAATGGCAAATAGGCACTGCACTTTCCTTGGCACACCTTGGTTTCAGGAGGAATATCTGAAAACAAAGGCAACTTGAGCTGAAGGGGTCCCTGGGCAGGAGAGGGAAATGTCGGTACAAATCATATACTTTGGAAAACAACAGAATTCCCACTCCACTCCATATTTCCCTTCAATGCCTCGGTCTCCCAGAAGGAAGATGCACTCCATGCATCCGAGATTGTGAGAGCCTAAATGAGTCAGACCTCCCTTTCCCTCTTGGTAAGGTAGGGCAGGCTCCAGGATTAGTTATGCATCTGATTGTGCCTCTAATAAACTAAATGTAATTAAAAAATAGAGCAGGGCCATTGCATTTTAACAGCTTGGAGCTTTCCCTGTGGAAGTATCATCAAACAGTGAAAGAATATGAAGATTCAGCTCCCCAGCACCTGCTGGGCAGCCTCTGTCAAGATTAACAGCATCTCACCAGGTTATTAGAGTGAACATGAATACTTTGGAGGCTCTGTGGGTAGTTATGGTATCACGTTTTATTATCTTCCACTGAAATGAAATTACTTATTGTAATTGCTTGTCAGTCACAGGCTAACAAATCTGACAAAGGAAAGCTTTTGTGCTGTGAACGGGGAGCAAGAACAGAAGGGAGAGGACAGACTGAGCAAAATTCTGCTTGGTTTTTTCTTTGAGGGGAGGGAAGGGAGGACGTAGAGAAAACATAGAGAAAACATACCTAGGGGAGGAGGGAGAGGAAGAGCTTCTGCCTTGCATAGTGAGCTGAGACAAACAATTCCGGCCAAATGACCAAAACTGATCTATCGTCTTTAAGAGCTGTGAAGGGAGTGAGTGAGCTGATCCAGGGTGGTGCATTAGGCTGGGTGGAAGTGAGTGCTTTGTGGGCAGTGTATCAGCCACAGCAGCTCAGCAGTTTCTTGATAACATCAACTATTATATCTCTCAGAGACACTGCTGAATGTTTGATGCCTGGGGACCACCAGTCAGCAGGAGGTGTAAGCTTTGCACAGTGCAGAGATCTGAGACAGACAAGAAAATGATCCATTTGGGTTGTTTGCTTTTGAATGGCTCAGTCTTTTCTGTTAGACTCAGACTTAAAGGAAGAAGAAAGATGCCTGGGAACAAGGGTGCAGGGAGCAAAGGGGACAGCATGGGAGCACTGCAGCTATTTGTAAGTGAAGATTGCTGTACCAGCAGATAGGTGTGCTCTTTTAAGAAGAGCTCGAGAAGCCAGGATTGCAGGACCCCAGCAATCATGCTTAACCTGTTATGGTGCAAGGGAGAGCTGTGATCATTTCAGCTGCTGGCAGTCAGTCAGCAGTTCAGCCCTACCAGGAGAGCAGAGCTGGCTGCAGCTGTCAAGGCAGGGGTTGCCTTTTCCCCCTGAAGAGCATCTCTCAGCTTTGCACTCACAGAAGGCAAGGGGATCATGGTGTGATTATGATGGAATTGTGTGCCACTGACAAGGCAAACAGCCCCAGTGTTTGCCATTTGACATGGAATCATATAAATCCACCAAGTAACCGTGTTACTCAGTTGTTTGAAAACTTTACAGTGAGCACCACTAAAGTTAGCTATGAAGGTCACTGTAGGTTCCCAGTAGAGGAAAAAGAAAAAAAGACAGGCCCAATCTCAAAATCTCCAAGTAAAAGCATGGCCTTGAAAGGAGACTCCATGCAGCCATAGCCAGAATCAGGCAACAGGAATGGATAAGACCTGATGA
This sequence comes from Acanthisitta chloris, assembly GCF_000695815.1. Taxonomy (NCBI): domain Eukaryota; kingdom Metazoa; phylum Chordata; class Aves; order Passeriformes; family Acanthisittidae; genus Acanthisitta; species Acanthisitta chloris. The sequence continues at coordinate 4,738 of NW_008668718.1, forward strand.
ACAAGGAAGTCATTCCTTACTTCTTCAGTCTTCATGCTGTTCTCTGGCATTTGCAGCTCCAATTTCCAACTCAGAGGCATTATATTTTCTTTTGCATCCATGATGTTGATATTGCATCACTTTTGGAATCTCTGTATGTTATGGTATCTGGTCTTCTGCAACATTTGTAGTCTGTGTCTCCCTTCACGTGTTCTGATCTTACTTCCTGTAACCTTGACGGCTCCACATTGCTGCTTCAGAAAAGACTGTGAGTCACTGGTGCTTAGGCTCCGGCTTGTGCTACTTACAAAATGCTGACTCAGTGACCAGTTAAGCCAAACCAGTTGAGTAAAGCATGGGAAATAGCAGCTTCTAGCTTCATCATGGCATAGAAGCAAACCACAGCAGTGAACATCACAGATCATATTGAAGTCCCACATCACATAGATCACCAGCCCAGATAGTTCACCCGTGCCACAGCTGAAGGATACAATCCTGCATTTACACAACTGTAAATGTACTAGACCCTGTTCCAGAAACAAATATGTTCAGCTCTTTAATGATTGTTTTGTCTACTGTACCTAATTTCCTAATACATGAATCTCTGTCTTGAGATAGTTTTTGTTATGCAATTGGTGTTAACGATTAGAGCTCAGCATTAATTAAACAGATTGGTTTTCATTCTCAAACATTTTACTTAAGATGTCTTCAGGCTATTAGACTGGGAGGGGGCTCTTTTTTAAAGCATGTCTTAATTAGAGTTTATGTCTCTTTTATCTGCAGATGCAGATTCTCTACTTCCTTTGTACTGCAACGTCAACCAGAGTACTATCAGCTTTTCCTCCTCTCAGCAGTAACTAAGCTCCAGTATTTTATTAGAGACATAAAGGATGACTGGTGATACAATTACAGCTCATACCTTTTGTTATTTTGGTTCCTGTCCTCCTGGCTGCCTTTTGAATCATGAATGATAGATGTTATGATATTTACATACCAATTTTACAACTTAATTTTAATACCAGCTGTATGCCATGCACTGTTGTTTTCAGCTGAGCTTTAGGCTTTAACAATATCACTTCCTCCTTTAAAGTTTATTCTATGATGAAGCATCCAAATGTGGACTATTTATGGTAACAACTGCAAATTTGTTAACAGTAAAGGCAGAAGGAGTCATTGTAATTGTTTGGACATCATGTATTACACAAAGTGGAAAACGTCACTTAGTAACTTCTATTTTACTCCTGACTTATGTGTGAGCTATAGTAAACCCTTGGGAAAATCATCCAATCTTCACTTAGAGAGGAGGTGAATCCATCACATTCCTGTGTTCTTGTAGTTAATTGTCTTCATCACTGGAAGTGTGAATCTTATTTTGAATCAGAGCTTGTGCATTTTCAGCTTTTTGTCCCTGAATCTTGTAATTTTTCTGACTGATATATGTAAAGTGCCCCAACCTAATGGAAATCTTCACTTCCATACAGATAATTACAGGTGCTCAAGTGTTACGTTCCATTTGAATTTCAAAATGAAAGTGATTGAAACTCCTGTGATCATTAGTGAGGGGAGTAGAGCTGTTCTAGATTTTCATGATTTTAGAAGGTGGGATGCTTCAGTAATGAGTTAATCAATATGCTTCCCTAAGAGCTAGGAGTTGTTCTGTTGGTCTCTAATTGGAAGATCTGACTAAATGACCAGTGTCAGGTTGATTTTATGCATCATATGCTGGTTTGTGTGAAACAAGCGCCATACTTTTCCAGGAAGGTAGGCTTTTGTTATTGCTGCTTCTTACCTTCACTTCCTATGGGTCTTTGGCCTACAGATTATAAGGTTTGATGAGTCATTTGGCACTGGATAAAACATATAGCAATATGGACATCTTCTGAACAATGGTTACCATCCTTTTTGAGATGATCTGTTAGCCTCCATGGTATTGACCTGTCAACTGTGCAGTGCATAGCTTTCAGAGTCTTGGCCTAAGTTTGCTTTGAAGAAATCAGAGAATCCAGAGAAGAGCAAGGAGGCTGGTGGTTTGATGAGTCATTTGGCACTGGATAAAACATATAGCAATATGGACATCTTCTGAACAATGGTTACCATCCTTTTTGAGATGATCTGTTAGCCTCCATGGTATTGACCTGTCAACTGTGCAGTGCATAGCTTTCAGAGTCTTGGCCTAAGTTTGCTTTGAAGAAATCAGAGAATCCAGAGAAGAGCAAGGAGGCTGGTGAAGAGAAGAGATTACAGAGAGAGTGATCAGGCATTGGAATGGGCTGCCCAGGGAGGTGGTGGATGCATCGTCCCTGGAGGTTTTCAAGATGAGACTGGATGTGGCACTTAGTGCCATGATCTAGTAACCACATTAGGGGTGGACTTGATCTTTGAGGTTTTTTCCAACCCGGTTGATTCTATGATTCTGTGAAGTCAGTAAGATCTTGTGTGGGACTGAGAGTGTAGAAAAGGGTCCAGATTTTCTGCACTTAGCAGCAAGAGTTATCTTCAGAGTTCCCCTGCTGACATCAGATACCCCAAAGTGCCTTAGGTCTTGTGGCTCAGAAGCTAATGGGAAAGGAAAAATATCAAAACAGCAACAAAATATAAGCTTGCCTTGGTTGTCTCAATATCAGGTGACAGAGGCCACTAAGAATCAAATAATAGAGCTGGTGAAATACTGAATGCTGCAGTCCAGCCATTTGCAAAAATGAAGGATTCTCCTCAGCACGACACACTTGTAAGAGCTTCATCCTCTCTTGGATGCCTGTAAATCCTATAAAAAATTATTCCAGTTCTTTACTGATCACTTAAGCATTTTACCTAACGCATATTACAATCTTGTCTTTTTTTTAGTTTCAGCCTTGCTGTCACACATACAGCTTGATCTCATTCTAAACACTTGTGTGTACTTGTAGCTTTTTGTCAGTTTTAAAACCTTCTCTCCAACATCTCCTCATGCTTCTGGTCCTGACCTCTTTGAGAAGAACCTATAGAGTCATTAGTTAAATGCTAGGCTTGGTTTTGCTTAGGTGGAACAAACTGCAAGGCTGGGTTACAATTTCACCTCTCATTTATGTCAGTCTTTATGTTCACACCTTCTTCCGTTAGCAAACAAAGGTGTAAGATAGCAACATGGAAAAAGAGTGAGGCTGTGGTCCTGGTCCTTGTTTTGCCCAAACACCATATCTGGGGCAGCCTTCACCATCACATCTAGCTCTTGGGGCCTTTTTCAAGGCTCAGTTGAGTCGGCTGGGACCATTGATTTAAAATGATGAATTGACTTTTCATTGCTCATGTGGGTAAGGTTATTCATCTGCTTTGCAAAACAAAGTCCTCTGGATGGAAGTACTGGCTAGGAGGCATAATCCCATCCTGATTCCCCAGTATATCTTTACTCATTTGAAAAGATTTATGTGATTTTTTTTAAAAATAAAATTTCCCTCAGAAACGAAATTGTAACCAAATACATTCTGATACAGATTTCAAGGCTCATTTCCTTGGTGGCTAATCTTAAATCTCCATTGCTCCAATTCTTTAACACTTTCAGAGTCAGTACATTACAATTTGGTGACAGCAGTTTTTGCTCAGAAATTTTCTCCTCTGTAAGGTGTCCTCCTAACAAGAAGTCTGCAATAATATGATAGTTGTGTGGTGTTTTAAAGTGACTGTTTAAATCTGCTTTGCCTCATATTAAAGTGAGTGGATATAAAGAATATTCTATTTAAACTCTATTTAAAAGGACATATTTAAAGCTTCTAGAAGCACAGCTGGTTTATTTTCCCCCTACCTAATCAGATTAAGTATAATATACAATGCCTTTCTGTAAAAGAAAGTAGAATGCACTTCTCCCAGTTTAAGAGGAGCCTGTGGCAGTGTTTAAAAAAATTAATTAGCAGTTGTTGTGTTTAGAGGAGCCAGCCTGAAGCTAGATCCTCCCACATGCGTTTACATTTCTAAAGCCTGCCTGGGAGAGAAGCATGTGCTTCTCCAAAATGCTCCAATCTAGCTCACTCACAACAACAGTCAGTGGTGTTGGCAGAGCAGCCCAGAAAAGCAGTGGAGGACTGACCTTAATTGGGAACGCTCCAGAGTTACTGGTTTGGTATTTTTTGTAAGTCTCCACCCTATATTCCATCTTGGATCAGGAAATTTCACCTGGGAAAATATGAGCATTTGTAAATAAGCCTCTTTAATGCCTTCTATTGCATGGGGTTTCAGGTGTTTGCTGTTTCACCAAAGCAAAATACACAGCAGATTAGGCAGAAGTGGAGAGGACAAGGCCAGACCTCAGAACAAAGTGAGCTGCACGTATCTGAAAATCGAGTGGGACTTTGAGGACCTGCATTTCTCATCTCAGTGCTTTTTGGACATGGGCAAAGGATTTGCTCTGACTGCTTTGAGTAGTGCCTGTCGCCCTGAAGGTAATGAGAAAGTGTTGCTATCCTGTCAGCTGAGCAATTGCTGGCCAGAAGGAAAAAAAAAAAAAAGAAAATAAAATAGGTCATTGCTAAGAGTACAAAGGGAAATACTGCTCTTGCAGGTAGCCTGCTTTATTATAGGACTCAATGCTCTTTACTTGCCTAAAGATATTTTCTTTTTTTTTTTTTTTAGTTTTTCTTTTTGCAGAGTGAGATTGTGTGGTCTAAAATGTGTGACATCTCCTTGCTGAGCACCAGGGGACAGAAGCTGTGACTGGGCCATGTTTTCAAGCAGACAATGCAAAGAATGCATGAAATGATAGAAATCAAATAGGTGCTCTGTCAAAATTCTGTTGGCCTAGTGGGAGATCCCGCTTCAAGAGCAGTATGAAAGGGAACAAGGTAAGAGCCAAAGAAGTCAAGCAGCCTTGAAATTGCTCCATACTCCTCTTCCTGTTCCTGGGGCTGGGGATACTACATTTACACCGAGTGGTGTTCTCTCTAAAGGGAAACTAAATGGGGCATGAACAGCAATTCAAGTCCCTGGGGAAATATAAGGAAACTAAATCAGATTGAGCATGTAGGAAAAAATTGTCAAAACCATCCCAGGTGATAGAGTTATGGGAGAACAAGGAAAGACATGGACAAATGTAGGAAGGAGAAATAGATGCTGAGTGCTGTGAAACCTCCTGTGTCAATCCAGTTGGGACCAAGGGTATCCTGACCTTCCCAGGAATGAAGAAAGCTACTCAAGAGACTGATGGCTACTTGTCCTCAGTGTCTCTAAACAAAAAATAACAAAAAATAACCAAAAAAAAAAAAAAAAAAAAAAAAAAAAAAAAAAAAGCAAAAAAAAAAGCTGAAAAAGACCTAAATGAGGGCTGAATAATTCTGGTTGTATACTGATGAAGCTCCTAGCCGAGGATTTCCTTGTGCCAGGTAAAGAGTAGATCAGCTTTTCTGGTTACTGAGGGAATGAGATGTTACAAGCTGTTATGCTGTCCATAATCATGACCACTATGAGAGTGACCACTATCAGGTCAAGCAAACTCAGCCAAAAAATTGCTCAGCCCTTTGCCATCATTTCTGGTTTATGAAAAAGATTAATTTGCAATGCGGCCAGGAACCTCATTTAAGGGCTTCCTACTCATTAGCTGTCCACAGATCCAGAACTGAGATCACTGCATCATTGGTAGCTGTGACTGGGAGCAAATGGAACTGAGCAACTGTAAGAAATGAATTAATTGTCAGCGAAAAGTGTCCCTTTTTACTGAAGTATCTCAATATCTATATATTTTCTAAGTACCACCTCTTTTGTGGTCTTTGCCACTGGTGCACGTTTTCCAACAGATGCAGCTTTATGTAAATCCTATAATTCAGAAAAAAAATGCTTTCTGGGGAATGCCACAGAAACCCAACGCAGGGATAAGAGATGCAGAAAGTAGGTGACAATAGTGGGGGAAGAGCATCCCAAGGTAACCCTAAAGAATCCCAAGGGACACTATTAATGGTGTCTTTGGGAGAGAGGAATGCAGGGAAGAAAAAACATCTAGCCTTTCCTTGGGTAGCTACTTAGAGATGACGTTTTGAAGAAGACTGCCTATAATTGAAAGAGACATGAGAGAATGAGCATGAGAAAGGAGCACCCTGTAGGTGTAAGCAAGCAGGTGCAAAATGAGAGTAGCAAATCCCTCCATCCCCTCAGCTTCCTCCACCTGCAAATCAGTTCCAAGATAAATGGTTTAGAAGGGAATTATGGACACAATGAATTAAAACTAGAGTAACAAAGACTAGAAAAACAATGCATGGGATGGAAAAAAAATTAATAATACGCCTGACTCCTATTGTGTGAAGATCAAGATCCATGATCTAATTACACACTCCATGATGTGTATAAGGGATGGTACTGGAGATGGCTCTCCAAGTTTTTAGCCTTGTTCAGAGCTGGCTGCAAGCTGGTAATCATCTCTGGCAGCCAAGTATATGTGGGATAGATAATATTTTCTTTTCTATCCAGACTTGAATAAATTCTATGAACTATTATGGAATGGGAGGGGACAAAATCATCTGGACTGAATTGCAGTGACAATCTACAGCTTTGAGGACTCACTTTCTCTTGCATGGCTCTAGATAGTCCATGAGCAAGCCTTCTCCAGAAGGACATTCACTCAAAGGGCTGATTTTTGTACCACACAGGAAAGTGAAAAATTTATTAAAGTTACATTTTGAAAACAAGCAATGAATAAACCAAAGGAAGTCGAGGGAGCTCTTCAGTTCCTGAGCAGCATTGGCTATGGTTTCTATTCAAACTCAGGGCATGAGAACCTCAAAACCCAGGAAAGAAAAGATTGGTTTTCTCTGTTCAGGACACAGCATGGAAAAGGTACAAGAAAGGCAGAGAATATATATGATCCCTGAAGGATAAAGGTCTTGTCTTGGTCAACATTTACTCTCTGGATGAAGGAAATGAAATCATCTCAAATGTACACAGGGCTTTGTCTCTTTATACTCTTTACCCAAGGTGCAGTCTGAAGTGTTTCAACCTGCAACCGTGGCATTAAATTACAGAGTACAAGGATTTTCCTGCATTTTCCTCCCCAGTAGAGAACAGTATGTCATTGAGTAGGTTGTTGCAACCATGCATAAGCTCCATAGTATCCACACAGTAGTGCTGCTGAAAAGGGGCTTAGAAGACTGAGAATCTCTTTGATTACATTCCTTTTCCCAGGTGGTTGATTGATGGGAAATCACACATCCAGCAATGACAGCCCAACAAGCAGTTTGTTTGGTTAAATGCAGAAAAGGCTCAAAATTACCAGTCTTCATGTTTACAGGGATGTTTTTTTGTTAAATATTTATGTCAAATATGCTATCTTCCTCTAGAAAAAAAGTCAGCTGTCAGTGTGATTGAAAATAGCAGGGGACTCTTGCTTTTAACTGTCAATTTGGTTAAGAAAATTCAGCAGTAGAGATTTTCTTATATTTTCAGCAAGTAAAGGGTGATGAAATCACACAGAACTTGTGTTTGGCTTTGCTGCTGCATTGCTTGGTTCTGTGAATTGCAGCAAAATACTCATGTGGAGCCCTCCAGCCACAGGGCTGGTGTGTCTCATGTTCACCTGGTGCTCTTGGCTAGGAGAACTGCTGGACTGAAAGGCATGAGAGCATGGCTAGAAGACAATAGTTTTACATGTTTGCAATAAATTGGTGAACCATATATCCTTTCAAGTATGTATTGTCTAGGTATTTTAATGCTCCTCCATCATATTTGCATATGCAGAGCAGAAGAGAGCTGCTTCTCTTTTGATGGGGCTGGTCTGAAGGCAGAGTTGAATCCAGCACAATTTCTTGGTATTGTTGGTGTCTTGCTTAAGCCCAAGAGGAGAGATCAAAGGTTGTTTTCAGAGAAGTTCCCAAGGTTGTGTTGATTGCGTGTAGTTCAGGACAGTTTAATGTATTTGCAGTCAGTTTCCCACCTGCTTATCCTAAAGACCCAAGTAAAAAGGTGTCTGTAAAGCAGCATGGGCTTTGTCCAGCTTCTAGACTGTGACTCCAACTGCACCCAGGCTGCTGCCCTGGTGCTTAAATAAAGAGTAGGTTTTATCATTGTACTACAGAGATAAAAAGTACTTCAGCAAAGGCTATGGTTTTCCTGAGAGCCATGAAATGATGTGTTTAGTCCTGTCAGATCTCAGTGAGATTCTGAATACTCACAGATGCTTTCCAAAAATCCCCCTAAAGCCTCTGTCTGAATATTTCCTATGTTCACTGCTGCCCCCTGGTCCAGCTACCCATGTCTGCACCTGCCTACACAGCACTGTGTTCATTCCAAGAAGTCTTCAGGCTTTATCCAGAGAGAACATGCCCAGAATAGGCTGAAATATTTTGGAATATGTACTGAGATATTTGAATTAGGATGAACCAGACCAGGCAATAAAAATTACTTACAAAAGATGACTGCATGCTGTCTATGCTGAGATCACTCAAACTGTGAGTTTGGAAGTAATGGGGTAATAGGGAAATATATTCAGAATTAATGTGTTCATATAAATATTGTACAGTAAGTTATTTGCCAAATAACATTCATTACTTTGCAGTAGAGGTCAAATAATTGAGAAAATGTATTTGTGAATAAATTATTCAACAATTAATGCAAAATGTAGCGGCTAAATTATTCACAGAGACTAATTCAACCAGTTCTAATTCATTTCCAATTTGAAAGTGTTTCTGGATACATGTACACGTGCATTTGTCCCTGCCCATGGCAGGAGAGTGGGAATAGATGATCTTTAAAGGTTCCTTCCAACCCAAACCTTTCTGTGGTCCTGTGGTATCAGTGCATGGCTCCTGCAGCCAGCAGAGACTGTTTAGTGTTACCTTGAGCAGCCGTACATACTGAATTTCATCCACTCGGACCTGTTTGGAGCCTAGTAAGTCATGCTTACCTACAGAAATCCATCAAAGTGCTTCATTTTATCTCCCAGACACAAATAACCTATTGCCTGCCTGGATCATTTCTCCCAGTGTTGATTACATCAGTATTAAAAAAATAAGAAAACCACAAATGCAAATTATGTTTAAATTGAATTTGATTTCAAGATCAACTTCACTGGAAGTCATTATGCCATATCCCATCAGCCCAAAGACCTCTTTAGTCACCCAAACCTCTTATGCTTACAGACCTTAATATGCTTTTTTCAGTAAGATAAGTGGTTTGACCTCCATCAGCTTCAACCTGCAAGATCTTGATCCCTCAAGTCATGGATGCTCACAAGAGACTCAAACTCCAGTTTGTTGTATGTGTTTGTGGAGAAGGTGAGCAGACCTGCACAAAGTATTTAATTGATGACTTGGACCTGGCATAATAGCACTGCTTCTGCTCATTAGCATTTACTTGTCTTTTCTCTTAGGTAGGGAAAAGCAGCACCACTTTGTGATGGCACCTGAGTCAGTCCCTTCACAAAGGGCCCCCCATTCCAGGGTGGATTTGAGGGGCTGCTGGACCTGTGTTGCAGTGTGACAGCTCTGGTGCATCAGTGCCCCAGATGCTGCTTGCAGGACAGGGAAAAGACTGGGGATTCTTCATGGTTGCTGTAGTGCCAGACAAGATAATGGAAGTGCAGGAGGGAGATAAAAATTACATGTACATTAAGGAGGTTAAGACATGACAGCAAAGATGACATAAAAAAATGTCATTTTTTGTAGTTAATTGTAGTTTAGAGTAACAAAAAGTACAGTGTGCTTCCTGAGGTAAAACCTGAACGCAGAGAAACACAAAAGAGAAACATAGCAAAACCACATATTTCTGGTTTCCCCTGTATGAGTGAGGGAAGTGGCTTTTCCAGCTGTGCTCCTCAGCTGCTGTAAGAGAACCTTGGAGTGGGTTCATTTAGGGGACAGCCAGGGCTCGTTTTGGGGACAGTCACAGCTAATTTAGCTGACAGCCAGCTGCTGAGTGGCTTTTCCCCTGGGCAGGGGCACCCCAGAGCACACAGGGATCACTGGTGGTCCCTAGGTTGAGGATGGCTTTTGCTTGGATTTCACTGCAGGATTTCTGGATGCCTGGCAGGGGTGTGAGCAGCAGCAGGTGCAGCAGGGTATTGGTGCAGGAGCAGCAGCAGCTGCAGGGCCTTTGCCACTTGCCTGATTGCTCAAGTGGTCTCAGGTGTGCAGCTCTCCTCCCTCTGCCCCTCACAGCAGCCGCTTCCCTGTGAGCAGGCAGGATGTGTCCATGCCGTAGGAAGGGTCTCCTGGGTGCTCACAAGAAAAGATGTCCTGGAGCACACCATTCCCTTAGCGGGTGTCTGCAAGACCTTGAGGACCTCTGCCAGAGGAGAAGGAAAAAGTCTCTCAGTTTGTGGTGGTTTCCTTTCTCAAGCAGCAAAGTGTGATATTGGGCGGTTGCTATCAGCAAACTTTACTTTCCTTCTAAGCCCTATTAGAATCAGCCTGCTAATGCTGCTTGCAAGTGGAGGGACAATGTCCTCCTCCAAAAGAACCCACATTTTAACCCAACCATTTTGCCAGAGACCCAGGGCTGCAAGTTCAGGAGTGCTTGGGAACCTGAATCCCAGTGAATCTGTGGCCCATGATGAGGTGTTAGGGTCATTTGTTAAGAGCTGCTTCCAGTGCAAGTGGGGCATGGTGAGGTACATCAGAAATACATCGCCTTCCAGGAGCTGAATCTCTGGTGTTTCTTTGGATCTACTTTTGGGAGATGAGGTTTAACATAGTCTTTGTTTGACAGAGTGGAAATCTTACTGAAAGTGAGCAGAAATTTTTCTTTCATTGCCTATTTCAAGGCCATACTATTTTAAGATAGCTGTTTTCTGTTAATATTCCTTACTTCAGTTTACATTTTCTATCATATACCAATAATCAGAAATTTGGAACAGGTCACTTATTCCCTTGACACAATTTCTTATTCCCACTGAACCAGAATCCCCAGATTTGCTGTATTCATTTACACCTTCATTCCGTGCCACTGAAGAGTCACAAATACATGGATGCCTGAGTAGGAGACCCTGATGCCTTGCAAAATAATCACAAAAATTAACCAGCCCAGGCATAAAAAGTACTCTTGCCCTTGCCATGATCATATTGGTGTTAATCAGAGGGAAAAAGAAGCTATTAACTGACTCGTAAAGACTATGAAGGAAATTATTTCTTTCCAGTTAGATGCTTGAGTTTTCTCTGGAAAACTGTGTTTTACGGTCTCCACAGAGTCGTGGTGGGTGCTGCAGCTCCTGCCTGCCTGGGACTGCAGGGGTTTGGGGGTGAAGCTCTTTGGCAGGCTGAGCTGGGCAGGGAGTCTTGGTCCGCAGTGATGCTGGGCACCAGCTCCTGCTCAGGATGTGCTGCTTTACCATATGCTTTTATATGAGGTTTAGCAACAACTTCTGCATGAAGAAAACGTGTTAGGCTTTGTAGCATTTCACGCTGCACCTTTCAGTTGTCTCTCAGAACTAAATCTGCTTTTTTGTGTGGTTGGTAGCAGGAGTAACTGCTGAGATCTATGGTGTTACAGCAGTGCAACACCAAAATCATGTGGCTGAGAGAAAAGGGATCAGCTCAAAGTTGGGTTACTGCAGCTCAGTCAGCATTAGCTGAATAACACGTGTCTTTGCCCAAAACGTGAGGGAAAGCCACGTTGGAGCATGTCCCTGGCATTCTGGTTTCAAGCAGGTACCTGCTGCTTGCCATGCTCGGAGCGTGTGCCTGTGAGCTGCCTGCTGGGCGAGCAAGAGGTGGCAGTGTTTCTGTGCGCTGGCACTGCTCCTGGGGCTGGCTCTTCATTCACTGCTCTGCCTGACAGAAGGGCGTTCTGACTCCACAGAAATATACTTTTTATAATCACCTCTAAGAATATTATGACAGGCGATTAATAATCTGACAGCAAAGTAACTATTTTTAATGGCTTTACGTGAACGCTTGATTTGAGCTTTGAATCAATCCTCACTGCAATCCCATTCCTGCGGGAGACGATTGGGTAGCTGAATGTGTGCTGGCATTGCTCTGCCTTGGTGAGACCTGTGCTGGCAAGAGCCATGGATCCAGCACCAAACAAAAGCCTCAGGGCAGAATTGACCTGCTGAGGCATTGTGAATGTGACAGCAACTTAGTTATAAAGCATCTTAATTAGCCACAAAGGAGTATCTGTTTGGAGAGAGAATTTTAGGGGTCTGAGGGTATGCACTATGTTTTTTAAAGGGGGTCAGTGAGGTGTGCACAGCATACTCCAATACTGATTTTCCTGTTACACAACAGAAAGCTTCATCTAAATTCTTCTGAACCGAGTTTAAAGAGTTCAGGAGGTGAACGTGGAGCATTGCCAGCAATTTTTGTGAGCTTTAGACGAGACATTGCATAGCTGACAACTGCACGTTGGTACATAGTCATCCTTGGTAAGACTTATTCTGCTAGTCTGGTCATAGGTATAGGCTTCCTTACCTATGGGATTTCAACTACTTCAGTTTTCATTTGAGAATTTAAACCTGCTATTACTAAAGCCCTGGGGAAAATGGTATCTTATCCTTAGACAGAGCTTTTGGAAAATAATAAACAAAGTCACTCCTTGCCTCATAGAGAAGGCTTTGTGACTTTCAGCTAAATCTACAGCACTTTAGCAAGAGGCTGAATGGTACAGTAAGTTGTTTTTTCTTATGGTGTGTGCCAACACACAATGTGTGTATTTGAAAGTGGGTTATTAGAATATTTTGAATGATCATTGGTAAATGTTACACAGTATATGGCTTAGGTCCAGAATGTGACAGATTCTGCAGCTGGCTGTGATTCAGGTAAGGAACATGAATGATTCACGAGGTTGGTAGAAGTGGAGTAAGTCATTCTTTCATCTTGATAATTTTCTCCCTGAAGCAAAGTATCTCGCATATGGTGACAGCTTTGTAAAATAGTGAGATGGCCAGTAAGGATAGGGGGAGCTCAGAAAAGACCTGCTTAAGCAGATTTGATTTGATATAAAGGATGGAGCCTATCTCTCTGTCCTTTTAAAATGGTTTGGGTTTTTTTTTTTCCCTTTCCCTGACTTTCTCTCTGGGTATGCAGGGAGCTGTTAGGAATGAAAGGTAGCTGGCCTAGTATGCTAATATAACTGCTTTGATAATTCTGAGAGATATTTTAATTAGGAAGAGGATGCAAAGACTTAGAAGAATGTAGTTACTCTTGTAATTTGAAAACCCCGGAAACAATCCTGAGGGGCAGCAGCCTGAGGAACAAATGCAGTTTATTTCTCTGGGAAAATATAGCCAGATGTAGCTTATATGTAGGTTTCTGATGTGGCTTTATTGTGAAAAACCTGTGTGGTTCAGTTTCAGTTGGCTGTTCTCCAGACAGAAGAGCCCTAAAATGCACTTAGCATGTTTCCAACCACTGCTGTTTGGGACTTTGTCACTTGTTTTAACAATGTAGTTAAAGAGCATCTTTACCAGAGCCAGTTCCCATAATCTAGTAGGTGTGGGAGGTAATCCATGGAGGCATCCCTGCAGTTAGCTGGAGGAGAGGAGATCACTTGTTGTGCTGCTGAACACCAGTACAATTTGTTGCCAGGAGCTGAATCTTGCCAAAGAGGCTTTGCAGTGCCAAACCTGGCGAAACAAGCCCCTGGGGACTGGCCAGTCACATTAGAAACAGGACAGTCTCTGTGCCAGCCCTAGTATAAATGGTCCCAAGCTCCTAGTTTCTATGACCATGCTACCACAAAATTGCTGCCAGACTTGGTATTCTTGAAAGGATAGTTTAACATAACTTAGAATTGACTTCAGTATCTGTTTCTACCTTCTTTTTTCTCTGCTTCTCTTTGCCATTTTCTTCTTAAGGCATCGATTATTCCTTGGGATTTTTTTCTTCCTTCTCCTGTCCCGTACTCTCCTGAGGCCTAATTCCAGGTCATGAGCACAGCACTTTTTGAGACTGGAAATTCACAGCTTTGTGTTCATTCTGCAAAATGTTGCTCATGTGATTTATAAAGATGATCAGAAACTTGAGGTCTGTTTTGTGCGGGGAAAGAAATACACGAGGCACTGTCCTTTAAGGTTGTCTTAATAGACAATAAGTCTATCTCCCTTATTGTGTCTGGTCACAGAACATTGTGGATTGGCATGAGAGCCGACCCTACTGGAGAGAAAGCAATGTTTCTCAGCAAATCCACTTGCAAGAAAGCTCAAAAGCAATTACACTAGGTAAACAAGAAAGGATGTTGTAGATCTTGTCCCTTTTTCTAGCTGGATACTAAATGCAAAGCTGATGGGATTATTTGATTTCACATTCCCAAATCCTACTGTGTGTTATCTTTGCCAAACGACTTATGTAATCTTCAGTGTGCATAAATGCATGTTAACAAAGTGATGCCATGAAAGCAAAGCACCAAGCATTGAAAGGGAAGCATTGCCATGTGAACATTGGGATACCAGGCTTGTCATTTGTTGTGTTTTGCTGGTTGCGTTGTTTTTTTTTTTTTTCCTGTGAAATGTAAGCCCATTGGCTTGGATACTGCAGGAATTCATTATGTTCTTTCTCCAGAGTGCAGGTTCCTAAAAAGTCTAGTGTGGTATGGAAGCTGAACACACATTATTAGTTCAAAGGAATGGAGAAAGTTTTGTGTGGTTGATTTTTGCCTGATCTAGTTGCATTTGTTTTCCTGGTTTCTATCAGATACCAATAAACTGGAGCAAATTGGAATGATTCCTGCTTTCGGAGCTTCACCTCTGTTTTTTTGTATGTGTTTGTCCTTGTGAGTCTTGTCAACACACACCATAAAGCTCCAAGCCCCGTGATGAAATGCGTGCCCTGTTTCAGAGGGCATGCTGGAAACCTTCATCTGAGCTTGTCACCTTGTCTTCAGGGGGTTCTTAGCAATCAGCAGTAGAGAAGGAAATGTAAAGAGCTGTGTAACAACCATAATGATTCTTCGTTGCACTGCAGCTGCCATCCAGGGGGGCTGTCGTCCCTCAATTCACATCCCAGATGGTGCTGTGCCTTCTGTCCTGAGGTTTTGAGCCTCCTTAACACTCCTCGTAGCCATTTCCGAAGGAAGTAAATTACATCCTTTGCACAAGAGGAAATCAACTAGATCATTTCTCATTTCTGTATTTCAGGGAAAACAACATACTCCAAGATTTAAAAAAAGGGTTAGAAATACTGATTCCATGCTGTCTGCCAGGTGCATTAACCATTGAAGCAGCATGGCACTCTGCTGTGTCCAGCTTGTGCCTGTGACCTGCACTCTTAATACACTGGGCATGCAACCACTTCCTAAAAATATGAGCCTGGCCTCACCTTACTTGTCTGAGGCCTCAGAGGTGTACCTAGGGAATGAGAGCATCTACTTTGATGTAAAAGTTGAGGGAGTGGTGCATCAGATTGTCTTGCATTTCTGATTGTGAATTTGCTTCTGTTTGTGGAATACACTGAGGTTAAAGGGCTTGCAAAATGCTCTCTCTTCCAGATTGGATTGCAGATTCATTGCTCATTACCTAGGGGTATGCAACTTTCTGTATAGAGAAGCATTAGTGCTATCGATAATATCTAGTGTAATTAGCATTTGAAGATGGGAGCTCTGGAACCAGGCCACCCAAGCCCAATTTTGCATCTTGGAAATGATGAACAGGAAAATTATTTCATGCATGTGCAATGTCACCTTAGGCTTGGCAATTTGCTAATTATGGCCTGATGGACATTCTGCTGGAATGGATGAGGGGCTCAGGTCCATCTTCTGCCTTCACAGCCAGAAAAACCCAGAGCATCTCAGTGCAGGAATGGCATCTCCAAGCTCGTGCAAGTCTCATACCATTCATAACTGTGCTGTGCAACTGCATTTCCATTCAGCCCTGTCTGACATTTAGACACACTGCAATAGGAAATTCCATAAGGTGCCCACGTGCTGTGTAAAGTGGCATCTTTCATTTGTTTGACACTGGCATGCTGGTAATTTCATTGCTCGAACTCCTGTTCTCATATTGTGAATCAGTAGAAGAAGGAGAGATGGATCATTTTCATATTATGCCCTTCATAATCATAAATACTTTAATATAATTGCTTCTAACTGTACTATAAAGTGAGAATGCAGATTTAATAGTGTTTTACAAAGGGACAAAAAAGGCTGTGTCTTTTTGTTTTAAATCCTTTATGATGCTTACAGAACAGGAGAAAGGATTGGAGATGTAATGTTTCTTAACTTAATTGTAGCTGGAATGGAGTTAGTGAGAACACTGTGGGTAAAATAACAATTCAGTCAAAATGTTATTTTATCAAAGCTGGAGGGTTTTGCAGAGGCATATTTATTTCTAGGATCTTCTTGCAGGGGACTCTTGGGTCTGCAGCAGAAAGCAGTGTTTTATGCACTGACCTCGGTTGCAGAGAACTCGTGTTAAAATCTTTTTTTTTTTCTTCAGATAAAGAGAAAACAAGAAAAGAAAAGAGTGCTTTATAATTTGCAATCCTGGGACTTAGCACATTGCAGATCTTCATGCATGTTCTTTTAGAAAAATGTATCTCTTCATTTGGTAGAAAGGCAAATTTTGGCATCTTGGCTTTTACCTTGAAATAACAATTGTTGCCTTCTGCTCAGAGTACTTCATCTTCTCTGATTTTGCTGGGGAAGTCTGGGGAGCACTGGGGAATATCTGCAACACGTTCCTGGTACCTGGCATGGGGATAGAGCCAATTGTTTAGGAAAGATTTCCACTGGTACTTGTTTTCAAGTATCACCTAGAGGATCAGTCACTGTTTGAATTCAGTGGTGCCACAACTGCCACATCAAGGGGTGCCTTTTTCCTGAGGAACCTGAGTTGTAAAGCAGGGGAAGTAGAAAGTGCATGGGAGAAGGGAAATGCTCTCATGGTTTTATAGAGGGGAAACAAAGACATGGGGATATATAATGATCACCTTGAGCTTGACGGGAGCCTGCAGTAGAGTTAGAGCTGCAGGTCTAAGAATGCCCAAGGCTCAGAGGAGTCCTTCAACCTCTCCTCCTGACCCAGAGGCAGCCAGGAGGTGCCTTGCAGTGAGCCAGGGTAGTTGCTGGGTGCAGCAGGTGTTTCTTTTATGTTTAATACTTCATTTGCTTATGCCAAATGAGCTAAGTGATGTTGACTCTTTAATCTCCTCATGAAATACACCCCCTAGGTGCATTTCTGCTCCACAAACCCTCCCAAGCATCAGGCCCTTGTTTTAATTGGGCGCTGTGCAAATGAAAAGCTGAATCTTATCATTGCTCCAGCTGAAAGTGTTTTCAGAGTACCTTTCTTCCTCAGGAGAGGACAAGGCAGTGTAATGTAGTGATTCAAAACTATGAGATGAAAAAGTCTTAGCTTACCACTTTTAACACCAATTCCTGAGAGTCCTTTGTAGGCACTTCCCAGACAATGGAGCTGAATGCAATAGGATATTATTAGTAATACAGTAAATGATTAATATAATGCAAATAAACTTTCATATAATGAAATGATTGAGTAATGCAGTAGAAAGTAAAGACTCACCCATGACTTCCTAGCCTTTTTTTTTACCCTCACTTAGGTTCTTCCACCAAGACATATCTGGCTATTACCCCCCTTTGCTTGGTGTAAAATTCTGCCCTGCTGCAGTTAGTGGGGCTGTTAGTGCTGATGCTGAGATCTTACCCCTGGTGTTTTCAGGGTGACTGAGACCTGCATTTGATTTCCATGCAGAGAGCTGGAGGGAAGGCCTGCAACCTGCTTCCCTCCTGCCGTTCTGCAAGGGCTTACGAGAAACTGCTCCTTCTCAAAATATCAGCTCTTCAGGTTCATTGGCTCTTTGCTTAACATGAAATAGTCTTGATTTAAAGGATATTGAAGCAGCTGGAGTCGGGTTGATTTTTAGACCTTTCTGAATTGTTTCCTAAATGTAATGTAAGTTGCAGTGAGAAATTTACAACAGTATGAGAACAGGCATTTCAAAATGTCAGATTGTGTCTGTAAATTGCCATGTCTGGTAATAAACCCACCTGTCAAGGAACTGGCAATCGCAGCTGACTGGTGAATCTGATTTTGCTGTGTGCTGTTTCTTGAGTGAATCACAGAGCTAGTGATTCTTTCTTGTGTTTTCAACATTTCTTTGGAAATTCAGGTGAAAGTGAACTTGGAGCTGTAATGTTAAATGCCCCAACTAGTTCAAAGCAACTCTAGGGAGATAAATTTTTAAGCTATATAGTTAGGCACTTAAATCAGGACTTTAAACTAGGATTTGGTCTTCAAACCTGCTCCTTAGCATGGTTATATGCATAAGAAACAGCAGCCTACAAAATCTTGCTTTAAATATTTGGTTCACCATATACTGAATATTATCCATGCTGAACATTTTGAACACACGCATACGGTGCGGTGTCTGATGGGCTTTAATTCTTTCAGCTCAGCCATCTGATCTGAAGAGGGAAGCAAAATTATAGCCATAAAACTGTACCCTCTGATTCACCTTCCTGTTCTATTTATGATTTTTGCAACCAGGATGAATAAACTCCATAGTCAGCATTCAGATGGGCGGGTGTCTAGTTAGCTCGTTTCTCTGCACGTGTCCTCAGAACAGAATAGTAAATCTGGCTATTTCTGAAAACACTGTACTGCAATCTTGTAATTATAATTCTTTTAGCATGTTTGTGTTTAAATGTGGTATATGAGAGGAACGAGACTGAAAGGCATATTTGGAGTGCTACCTCTGAAGGTCATACACAAGTTCATTAGACATCAATTTTATTAAAACCCTGAAAAGATACCAGGGGTATAAGACCTCTGCATCAGTAATTATCCAAAACGCCTTGCTCATTGTTTGTTACTGCCTTTGCCTCCTCTCTGCAGCACACACAGAAAGTTGTAACAAGGAGAACTTGCAATGGGGTGTGTTTTTAATGGGCAGTGTTACTCCCCAAAATGCTTGACTTTCCCAAAGTGCCTGCTTGCCTCCCTGCTTTAATGGCTGCTGAAGCAATGCCGCCTAAATGATAAAAAGATATATCTTGACCCTGAAACTCTGCCAGCATCCCAAAATATATTCAATCTACAGCTTGCCCATTAAGGTGGGCATGTGTTTGGCAGCTTTACTCTGAGTTTTTAAGATTTTTTGTTTTGGCCTTATTTTTGCAAGTGTTCAAGCTCAGGCTCAAACAGGTTTGCTATCTCTTCCCCACAAGGGGAAGTGCAGAACCTGTCCCCAGCTGGGAGTGCTAATAGCTGTACTTCGGGTACCAGTGGCTAAT